>NW_015601403.1:0-448 GCF_001515605.1 Sinocyclocheilus anshuiensis | reverse complement strand
GTCAACCGAAGTCAATATTGGTAAGGGGAGGAACAAGACAGATACCAGTTATATGGAAGCCTAGATCGTTCTGCTAAGAGCGTATATATTTACCTGTCCACCTGTCTTAGGGCATTTCCGCCTGCCTTCAGAGCAGGAGTACACTGTGCTGGAGCTTCCGTACCTGGATCGCTCACTAAGGCTACTGGTGGCCTTACCTAGTGACCGGAAAACCCCTCTGTCCCAGCTGGAAAAGCAGCTCACGGCCCGTGCTGTGGGACTGTGGGATACTGGATTAAGACGCACTAAAATGGATATATTTCTGCCCAGGTAACAGCATGAAAAATATAAATTACTTGTGAACTATTATTATATGCAAATGAGATTTCAAATTAATAGTATTTATATCCCTGTCTTGTGTGTATTTTAGGTTTAAGATGCAGAGCAGGTTCAATCTGAAGCCTGTTTT
>NW_015601402.1:0-448 GCF_001515605.1 Sinocyclocheilus anshuiensis | reverse complement strand
TTTCTCTCAAACAGTCCCTCATCAAAGACTCAAACCCTGGCCATGGAGAACAGCCGTAATATTTAACTGGATCTATATCAGTGATTATGGAGAAAGTCATTAATATTATCATATATTGATAAATACATCTAATGAAATGTAATCAAATGTGAATAATATATAAATTTTTAAATCTTAAAATTACATTGATTTTTGGATTTAATATAATATTCTATAATATTGAACAATATATATACAAAAATCAAAAGTGACAATAATGAGTTTTGACAGTAAAATATATATATACATATATATGTTTTTCTTTTGAACTTTTGATTCATCAGCACAAGCAGCACAAATTGTTTTTAACTGTGATAATAATCAGAAATGTTTCTTAAGCAGCAAATCAGCATAATTGCATGCCATATATATATATATATATATATACAGTGCTGCTTGAAAGTTTGTG
>NW_015601401.1:0-448 GCF_001515605.1 Sinocyclocheilus anshuiensis | reverse complement strand
GGCCCTTTGCGGCCCCTTCCAGAGCGTTCTCTTCGGTCAAGAGGACGACGTCTCCCTTGAGCCTCTAGGGGTTGCTAGCTGTGCCAAATGGACACAAAGTAACTGCCATCGCTGTGGACTTTGTTTTTAGCGCTTTGCGTGAAGAATTTTTGGACGCTTCCATCAAACTTTGGGGAAATAATTGTGCTGAAAACTTGAAAAAGACTATAAAGAGCATTTACTTTCCATGATTCCTCTGTTGTTATTGTAACAAGTTATTATTATGAATGTTATTTCTTTGTTCTCATGATCATGTTATGATTTCGATGATCGTGTTTCTCCTCTTGTCTTCATACCTGTGTTCATCGAGGTTTATTTTTAAGTACTGTATGAAACCGTCTGTTCATTCCCGAAACAGCAGCAGGACGAACTATCCCAGCATGAGCAGCTGATACTCTCAGCATTCTGG
>NW_015601400.1:0-448 GCF_001515605.1 Sinocyclocheilus anshuiensis | reverse complement strand
CTGGAGAGAAGCCGTATCACTGTACTCAGTGTGGAAAGAGTTTCATAGATGCATCAGGTCTCAAAAATCATCTTCACATTCACTCTGGTGAAAAGCCATTTAGCTGTGATCAGTGTGGTAAAAAGTTTATAAGATCATCACATCTAAAAAGTCACCTGATAGTTCATTCAGATGAGAAGCCTTACTTCTGTTCTTTCTGTGGAAAGAGTTTTTCAAGACTGACTTACTGTAAGCAGCATCAGAAAACACATAATGATGTAAAAGGTCATGTGTGTTGTGAGTGTGGGAAGAGCTTTACTACAGCTCCTCATCTGAAACAGCACCAAAGAATTCACACTGGAGAAAAACCTTACAAGTGCTCATATTGTGACAAAAGTTTCACTCGGTCTGAACACCTGAAAGCACATGAGCGAGTTCACACTGGAGAGAAGCCGTATCACTGTACTCA
>NW_015601399.1:0-448 GCF_001515605.1 Sinocyclocheilus anshuiensis | reverse complement strand
GGCCCTTTGCGGCCCCTTCCAGAGCGTTCTCTTCGGTCAAGAGGATGACGTCTCCCATGAGCCTCTAGGGGTTGCTAGCTGTGCCAAATGGACACAGATGAACTGCCGTCGCTGTGGTCTTTGTTTTTAGCGCTTTGCGTGAAGCATTTCTGGACGCTTCCATCAAACTTTGGGGAAATAATTGTACTGAAAACTTGACTATAAAGAGCTGAGCATTTACTTTCAATGATTCCTCTGTTGTTATTGTAACAAGTTATTATTATGAATGTTATTTCTTTGTTCTTATGATCATGTTATGATTTTGATGATCATGTTTCTCCTCTTGTCTTCATACCTGTGTTCATCGAGGTTTATTTTTAACTACTGAATGAAACCATCCGTTCATTCCCGAAAACAGCAGCACGACGAACTATCCCAGCATGAGCAGCTGATACTCTCAGCATTCTGG
>NW_015601398.1:0-443 GCF_001515605.1 Sinocyclocheilus anshuiensis | reverse complement strand
TCTTTTACCGTTAAATTCACGGTCATTTTTTACAGTGTAGAGTCTATTGGTTTTCCTGGAGAAAGCTCTTGAGATAAAAGGTAAGTGAGGGACATAGCTACTGTGGTCAGGTGATTTTTAATACTGATATATGCCTCCCTTTGAAAATCAATCTCATTACGCTCAAGAGAGCTTGGGCCTTTGATATTCCTAATTTGTTGTTGACCAGAACAAGATTTGCTTTGCTGGAAAGACAGGGCAGTATTTACAAAACCCAAGTTTAACATATTCTCTGTTTATCTGTTATTAACCAGGCTGATGAATATTTGTTCAGAACACAATTTTTTAAAAATTTTTGAGAGAAAAAGCAATTCATTTTGTCCTGTTTATAATATTTGCAACCAATGAACCTTGAAACCCTGACTCTATCTATCTATCTATCTATCTATCTATCTATCTATCTA
>NW_015601397.1:0-448 GCF_001515605.1 Sinocyclocheilus anshuiensis | reverse complement strand
TTTTTTTTTCATATCAACCAGATGTTCAAAATGTCAATATATTAAAACCTGCCCTTCATAATCTGATGATCTGTATAGTGTTTGTAATATTAAAATGTGCACATAAAACATAAGTTACTCACAACAAGAGGGTGTAATGAATTTTGTATTTCTAGTTTAATTGTATCCAACTTGATTAAGTTATACATTTAATTGAAATGGGTAAAGACTGCTAATATGTGAAGATATTTGGGCATAATTTCGGAATAATTTAGCAAAAAGCGTTGCAATTATCCTCACTCTCCCCTACTACAACAGGGACTATTTTGGCACTGAAAGATCCCATCATAAATTCATGCTCCATTTGAATAGAATCGCTGCACCAAACAGTCCACTTTTATTGGTCTACTTAATACAACATTACACTTTTAATAAGGATAGTAATGGCTAGCATTAGTTACATAGGCTG
>NW_015601396.1:0-448 GCF_001515605.1 Sinocyclocheilus anshuiensis | reverse complement strand
GTTTATCTGTAATTCCACAGAAGCAAAACAGATGCCCTGATTTACAGTCCGGCGCTGCAGAATGAGGAAACGCAGATAAGACTGTTTGAGATACATATGAAAGTTCTGATAAAAACCTCGCTAATCACATCTGAGAACAAAGTTCAGCCAATCAGCATGATTGAAGGATAGTGACGGATTTAATTGGCGATTAGAAAGTGGACATTCATTTAAAGTGCCTTGTTTCCCAAACTCTGTCTGTCACTGGTCCAGCTCACGGGTCAGTGTCTAGCTGGTTAGTCCGGGTTAGTTAACTGCTGCTGGCTGCAAAAAAGCATCTTTCTCTGATTCTGGCAAAACAACATTTAATCAAGCAACGCATCAGTGGCAAATACTTGATTATACTCCACTTGATGGTTTGACGGTGAATATTTTGGGAAGCGCGCTCAAAAATGGCCTTATATTTAAC
>NW_015601395.1:0-447 GCF_001515605.1 Sinocyclocheilus anshuiensis | reverse complement strand
GCCCAGAGTAAGATTTAGTCGCATATGCGAGTGATTTACTCGCAGCGTAGAGGGTTGAATATGCTAGCTAAGCATTCACATGTGCATTTGTATACCTATGTAGAGTATATTTCAGGCCTAGAGATTGAAAGAGAGATAAAAGGGCGAGGTCTGTTTTTATTCCTTGCCACATAAGCACATGGAAATGTTACCACTCTAGCTTAGGTCATGGAGTATTTACTGAATGTTAATAGCTGCTGCATATTGAAAATACAAACTGGTCAGCAACCTCAGGGCAAGACGTATCGCCCCATAATGCCGGCTGGCAGGTCACAGAGAGATATCACTGTCAGGCACACACACACACACACACACACACACCTGCCCTTCTGTCATCCACCCCTGATAGCAGCCAGAATACCTTTGAGGTCATTTCAACATCATATCTGGTGTTTGCACTGAATGAAA
>NW_015601394.1:0-448 GCF_001515605.1 Sinocyclocheilus anshuiensis | reverse complement strand
TTAGCTTTAGAATTCTGCAAGATCAATGCATCTACAAATGTGGGTCATCAGCAAAGCTGCACAGAATCTGCCTGCAAAATTTAAACATTCTTCAGTCAAGTTATGCATCTCCTCCACCCCTTGTGTGTTTGTTTACTAAATATATTAATTTGATTATAGTTTCTGCTATCAACAGAATATAGTCGTCTCGGTTAAACACATTTACCCTGTTTAAATCCATCATGTTTTCTTTAACAACTTGGGCACTAGTGGAACTGAGGATGGAGGACACTGTAGAGGTTTACGTGGACGAGTCTGCAGAGATTCCCTGCCTGTACACCTTTACCGAGAAGCCCATGATGGTCATGGTCCAGTGGTTTGTGGTGAGTCCTGAAAGAATCCAGACTCTTTCACACTCTTTTTGATTTAAAGGGATAGTTCAACCAAAAATGAAAATTCTGTCATTAAT
>NW_015601393.1:0-448 GCF_001515605.1 Sinocyclocheilus anshuiensis | reverse complement strand
CTCATCTCTCACACTACTTTAGAGCTCTGCAAAACTACTGTCACATGCAACCTCATAATGCGAATATAATGAGATTTAGGAAATATTGCATTAAACGTACCTCACCTAAACTCGGATCAAACTGATGCAAATAAGTTCATAATAGTAGCAACCATAATCGTAGTAAAATATGTGGCATATGCTGATTTTAATCGCCATAAACATGCACGTAAATGTCTTATGTCTTTGGATGTAATCACATTATTGGTGCACTTAAACATGGTCAGTGAATCTTAACAGTCTTGAATGCCTTTCAGAACTTTTAAATATGTCTTAGATAATTTTGTTGAGCAAATTTCATTGATCATGGTGACCTCAATCAAGCCAAACAATAAAAAAAATGGTTTTACTAAATAATAATAATAATAAAATAAAACCATAGTTTAACTAAGGTATTTGTAGTAAAACT
>NW_015601392.1:0-448 GCF_001515605.1 Sinocyclocheilus anshuiensis | reverse complement strand
CTGCAACAAGTCTGCTGCCTAAGCTTTTGGATGCGGTCATTCTTATAAGAACGTCTTTTTCTATTGGATTAGATCTGGTCAAACAGCATTATTGCAGGACTTTGTTAGACCATACGTGTTGCAGGAACTATGAAAACATCCAATGAAATTGGGCTGAATGCGCATAATCATGCATGGCACAATAATTTACCTCATTGTACAACTTATTGAAGGCAGACTCTTTGACTGTTGCTGCGGGTCAACTTTAATGGTTTAATTTTTGCCAATCAATGGTGAGGGAGCTCCCATTGCATTGTTGAGAGGCTTTACCAGGTAGCTCTGACTTTTAAGAATATGTTAATACACTATGTACATAAAGCCCCATTTCCCTTCCACCCCCATGGCACTTAAGCACATACTGATCTTAAAGTTAAATCATTGCTTCCATTAACTGCATATTTAGTGCTAA
>NW_015601391.1:0-448 GCF_001515605.1 Sinocyclocheilus anshuiensis | reverse complement strand
GAAAACAGTTGCAATTACCCTTTTTATTTTATTTTTTAATTCCCTGGCGGAAACAAGCTTCCATATTTTGGTCTGTACAGTATGTCTTAAGAAGAATTTAGTGCACAAGTAGGTTAGTTTTATAGAGCTTTTAGTTGTTTTTGGAGTCTTGACGGCACCCATTTCCATTCACTTTTATTTTACGGAAAAAGAGCTGCTAGTTAAATGTGTTTTTTGTGGTCCACATGAGAATAAGTTTTCATTTCTGGACGAACCATTCCTTGAAGAAAAAGAAACATGCATGATTTATATGTGTAAACTCAGACCAAAAGCCAAAAGCGTTCATGATTGAAAGCACATGAACCAAAGCCTACAAATCGAGTGAGAAATTAGTCAGAACATGCATGCATTTTCATTGGTCTGAGCTCTTGTACAGCTCCACTGTGCTTGAGCTCAGAGGCCTGCTGTT
>NW_015601390.1:0-448 GCF_001515605.1 Sinocyclocheilus anshuiensis | reverse complement strand
AGCATTTATTTGAAATAGAAATATTTTGTAACATTTTAAATGTCTTTATTGTCACTTTTGATCAATTTAATGTGTCCTCAATTAATAAAAGTATTAATTTATTTAAAAAAAAAAAATCTTACTGACCCCAACCTTTATATATATATTTTTTTCAGCTGCTTACCCAGATTTTCAAAACTTTACCTCTTTTTTTCAAAAACTTTAAATTAATTAGTGTATGGTTTTGTAGATTTGGTGTTTGCTTCTGCTGTTTGAGTGTCAGCTTTCAGAAACTGTGTGACTGTGTGTAAGCAGCTGAAAAAAACTAATATTTTCCGCTGATAAAAAGGAGTCTCTTCTGCTCATCAAGGCTGCATTTATTTGTCCACTAATACAGTAAAACAAATAGTAAAATAATATTACCGTTTAAAACAGCTGTTTTCTATGTGAATATCTGTTAAACTGTAAT
>NW_015601389.1:0-448 GCF_001515605.1 Sinocyclocheilus anshuiensis | reverse complement strand
GTGCGCTCTCCTGGAGACCGTGCGCTCATGCACACTCGCAGCGCATACACACAACGCCAGGTTCACATTACTCCATTTGCAGTGCATATGTGGTGTGTATTTTTCCCGCGCTCATGTTAACGGATTAATAAAGCGTTCACACTGCACGCAGTTGCGGTCTGGCAGTGCGCTCCAGGAGCGGTGCGTCTGCAGCAGTGCAGAGATTGTTTCCGCACCTAGTCTATTTTTGCTGCGCTGCAAGTGCTGAATTAAAGTAACAGTGCATTGTTGGCAGTAAATATGAACATTGATTGACACGAAAATGAAGTAATTACACCATAAATGCACATTATTAAAGTCTACTGTGTTTCACAGTCAACACATGGCTTTTTTGCTAGGTTTAAAGGGAACGTCTCGGTTACGCATGTTAACCCTCGTTCCCTGAAGGAGGGAACGGAGACGTCACGTC
>NW_015601388.1:0-448 GCF_001515605.1 Sinocyclocheilus anshuiensis | reverse complement strand
GGCCGTCAACGAAGTGCTGCAGATTAATGACAGAGGAAAGAACTTGGTCATCCTAAATTACGTCAAAGAGTAAAGAAGTCAAGAAGCAAAACTCTTGAGGCTTTTTGGGTAACAGCCATTTGGTGGTGGTTCGGTAGCGCGGCCGCCGTCAGTCGCTTTCACTCCAAAATGTCAGAAGCGTAGGGCTGCTGCTGTTGCAATGTATGGTTGCAATGAAACATTCTATTGGCTTTCACTTCTTGTCAATAGAAGTTCTTTGATTAAGTCTTAAGTATCTTAAAAGGAAATTCATACTGCAGCAAAGTACAGGACAAAGGGAAGAAATGTCAGGCAAAACTGCTCTTTAGGCTCGCTAATGTTTGGCTAACTATTAGTTATCCTAGTAACCTTAAGCTTTTAACAATACCAACCCTCTACATTGCGAGTAAATCACTCGCATATGCAACTA
>NW_015601387.1:0-448 GCF_001515605.1 Sinocyclocheilus anshuiensis | reverse complement strand
TTGTTAATTGGAGATTCGCTCCGACTGAATCATTGAATCAGTGAGTTGTGACTCGTCAAGAGCTGCAATCTGGTTCATTGGAAAGAATCGACTCAGAAGAATGATTCGTCGCGAATCATAAGTATTTCGGAGCGAGCCTCGTTTTCTTCAAATAACGGGGAACGGTGTTTTTATGAAACTTGGTAGAGTAAAAGGTAAGATATTGTGGTTTAGAATGTAACAAAGTCTAAGCTATATGGAAATACTCTGAAGTACAGTTATTTGAAAAATGTACTTCGTAGGTAGCCTATTGCGATAGCGTGAATAAGTATACTTATATACTTTTTATATTCCCAAGTTATGTATTAAGGCAAAGGTACTTTTTGATCCACCAAATAAGGTGTCTGTACAACTGAAACTGTTATTCTTAAAGGGGTCATATGATGAGATTTCAATTTTTCCTTTCTCT
>NW_015601386.1:0-448 GCF_001515605.1 Sinocyclocheilus anshuiensis | reverse complement strand
TGAGCAAGACTTTCAAAAACATTTTAAAAAATCTTGTTGAACCCAAACTTTTGAACAGTAGTGTAAAAATATATATAATAAAAAGGAAGGAATTACTCACCAAAGTACTGGAACAAAATGCGTGTTGTGAGGACAATGTGACCATATACCATTATGCTTTTAATATTTTGTTGTCCTTGCACTGAGATAAGGAACAGCTCATAACTGGTCAGCTCTAACTAACAGAAAGCACAACAATGTCCAGAATGTGCTTGCAAAAAGGGGAGGCAGGTGTGGCTAAACACTACTTATTGTTCTTCACTAAAGCAGCTTTTTCTTAAAAATAGTTTGAAAAACCACACTTGCAACAAAAGTTGCACATTCAACAGCCGTCTTCTAAGACAACCAATATTATTCTGAACAAAGATATAAATTTTATATTTACTTCTAAAGCAATTTAGGTTCACAT
>NW_015601385.1:0-448 GCF_001515605.1 Sinocyclocheilus anshuiensis | reverse complement strand
GTTGGATTTAGCAGCTTCTGTCAGTTATTCTATTAGAAAAATCAGGGATTTATTGACAAAATCACTGACTGCAAAGAGTAAGTCCACGGCGTGTTATATTAACAAATACAACAAATAATAAATGAGATGATATGGGAAAGGTTCGCAAAAGATGCTGTAAAGAGTTGAGGGCGTTCCCAGACACCGACTGAGTCAATATGACACATCTAGCAGAAACCAGGGTTACTATCGTCCACTTATGCAAGCCTCTTGTAACCCTCTAAAGCTGAACTCTTACCAGGTTTTCTTTCATTCTGTATACATGAACATCCTCATAAATCTGTATGACCATGTCTCCTGCTGAGTCTACTGCTGTAAGCTGTATTGATGTGAGGTGCAGCGTGATTCTCGTAACCTATACCAGAGATATGAGAAGTCTTAAAATACCCATCATGAGTTAATATTTCAT
>NW_015601384.1:0-448 GCF_001515605.1 Sinocyclocheilus anshuiensis | reverse complement strand
TCTCACTGTGTTTGCAGCGAAGAGGACTCAGCCGTGGTGTTCATGTCCAGTGAGCTGGGTGAGCACTCCATCACCACACGAGATATTGATGTCAACGAGAACACCGTCATCCAGTTCGAGGTAGGGCTTTGCATGATAGATGTTGGCATCTTTGTAACTGTAAGTTGTGGTAAGGAACGTCATTAGCTACTGTGTGATTCCTGTTCTAGATTAATGTGGGCTGCACAACTGAAAGCTCTTCCTTGAACCCTGTGCGTCTGGAGTTTTCTCGAGATTTCGGAGCCACGTGGCATCTGCTGGTTCCTCTGTGTGCCGGAGGGCCCCGACTCAGCTCTCTCTGCTCGACTGAGCTCCACCCGGCCAGCGTCTACTATCCCGGCACCACGCAGGGCTGGAGGAGAGAAATGATCCAGTTCGGCAAGCTGCGGTTGTGCGGGTCAGCGAGAGC
>NW_015601383.1:0-448 GCF_001515605.1 Sinocyclocheilus anshuiensis | reverse complement strand
AGTAGAGAATGAAGCGTTACTGTTCACAGACTCACATCAACACTCTATATCAGTCATGCACAACGCCTCCAATTTACTATTTAAATGGAACTGTGAGGATTTAAAAGAACACTAAAACAAAATGAAATTTAAATAATTTTTTCTTACTACTATTGCTGACAGAGAGCAAAATTACCGGAACTCTTGATATTTGTTTGATTCTGCGTTATGGACTGTTGAGATCGAGATGTGCGCTCAAGAATGAGATGGTCGTGTGTTTTCTCCGAACTAGATCACTAGATTAGTTTTATTAGCTTTAGAGATATATTTTTACTGCACACAGTCCATTAATGTCAAACGCAGCAGATCTCACGAGAGTCTGTCAGTCACTGCATGTCTGCTGAGATCTCTGTGTGTGTGTGTGTGTCTTTCTCTCTCTCTCTGTGTGTGTGTGTGTGTGTCTCTCTCT
>NW_015601382.1:0-448 GCF_001515605.1 Sinocyclocheilus anshuiensis | reverse complement strand
ATTGCTGGTTGTGCTCCATCTGCAATACAAAGTGGTGCCATTATACACACACTAGCTTTTAGTAACAGTGCAGCTCATGCACTTACAGAAATGGCAAACAAAACTGGTAAGTGATATCAGCACAATTAATAACTTACTGTATCTGTCTCAGTGTATATCATATAAGCGCCAGTTTATTATTCAATGCAAAAATGTGCCATGTTGAAAACAGGGGGAAAATTTTTATCACCCAATGATAAGACCACATCTAACCAGTTAATGGACGCGTTTGCTTCACTTACATTGTCAACTGGAGATTACACAAACGAACCAGTTCAGGTTTGTCAAGATGTCCCTTATTGCCCACAATACCTTTATTACTCTGAGAGTGTAATTAATCGTAGTAATTTTTATCATTCCTTTAGCTAGAGAGTGTTGGAGCAAGAACATCTGATTTGTTCAATGGGAC
>NW_015601381.1:0-448 GCF_001515605.1 Sinocyclocheilus anshuiensis | reverse complement strand
CCGTTTTCGAATCCATTCAGCCGATCTCCGGGTCTGGCGGTAGCCAGATATATTCAAATATTTTAGAACTGCAGAATACACACACAAACATCTGTATTCATCTTGAAAAAACTAATTTGTTCCGGATTTGAATACTATGTGATAGGATATGTTTATTATTCATTATAGCCTAATGAATTGCCAGAGATCGCGGTGCATGTGGAAAACAGCAGAACTGACTCTTTGAAATATATCATCGTTATTTTATCATTATAAATATAGAATTTTTTGCTGTAACTAGGCTACAATTACTTTTTAAAGACGTTCTAAAATAGGAACCAAAGCGCAATTCGCTATTAGTCCTATAGATTTCGTTTTCTACGTATTCTGTAGCTTATTGTGAATAAAAACATCTGTGTGGAGTTTGTGTTCTCTCTGTGTTAACGTTGTTATTATTATTATTATTATT
>NW_015601380.1:0-447 GCF_001515605.1 Sinocyclocheilus anshuiensis | reverse complement strand
AGAAAGGAAAACTTGAAATCGCATCATATGACCCCTTTAAACCCATTAAAAACAGATTGAGCTTCTACAGAGGGGTTTTACAGACAAGGTTCAGGATGTGTTAGAAGTCTGCGATGCAACAGATGTAGTGACAGACAGCTGCTGTTAGCAGAAAATGTAGAGCAAAGGGGTCATACAGAAAATGTGAGCATTTCTCACATTGTTTACAATGAGCTACAAGTGTGTGAGATGTAACCAAATTAGTGAAAGACAACACCCTCAGAAGAAATAGATTGCTGCTGCAATCATGTACCTCTAAGTTTCTCTAAAACAGTCAGTCTTTACCATCTTATCTGATACCAGCAACATGACCCAGACCGCTAACCAATAAAAAAGGCAGACTGCAGATGAGCAGTCGCAGTAACTCACTCTGCCTCCTGTGTGATCAGCCAATCTCCCAACCTCTGC
>NW_015601379.1:0-448 GCF_001515605.1 Sinocyclocheilus anshuiensis | reverse complement strand
TTTGTGATGATTTCAAGTGTGAAGGCAATGCATGTTGAGAAACTGACTGGTGGATAGAGCTGTTTTGACATTCTAATGTAGGACATTCACACATTCTTAAAAATTAGGCCAAACAAAAGTCCTTTTTTCTGCCCTGAGCAGTGCATTGTTATATAGGCCCACCTGAACTATAAGTTTGGAAAGTTTGACTGTTTAGATTGCATCATATGTTGAGGTGTGGCGTTTTATTATCGACAGAGTTCATCTCCAAAAGTCTGTGTATATTGCCGCTTCCCTCTACACATATTATAATGTGTTTGATGGCAGGTGAGGTGCTATGGCAAACCGCTCCCACACTAAGTAAAGGTGATAAGACTGCATGCAGAGTGTATTTTACTTTCAAATACATCAGTATTAGTTTCCATGACCACATATAGAGCATGAACGCAGGCTAAAAAAATATTATATA
>NW_015601378.1:0-448 GCF_001515605.1 Sinocyclocheilus anshuiensis | reverse complement strand
CATAGTCCTGCACTGCCTTCTAGCCTTTCCACAGCATGAATATATTACTAGCCACACAATGACGTTGCTTATTGTTTATGAATTACTGGCCTGCCTGACAACAAAGGCTATTTTCATAAGAAAACTCTAATTCATTTCAGTTCCTATTTGATTAGAGGCAGAAGAAAAGAAGCCCTTTGGTCATAGCCCCCAGAGGACTGTTTTTATTCAGTCCGTATGAATAGGGCTTTATTGCTCTTCTTTTCAAAAGCTGACGGGGAAAAGCTTTTAGAGTTAAACATTGACGAAAAATTATTGGGCGGCTGTTTTTGTGCAATAACAAACCCCTTCAAAAGGACACTGAGCTCTTATCCTTCCACCACTCACTCATTCTTTTCTCTTTCTTTTTTGGCAAATTGTAAAGCCTGGAAATTAATGACAGACAGTAGCAAAAGAGGGAGAGAGAGAG
>NW_015601377.1:0-448 GCF_001515605.1 Sinocyclocheilus anshuiensis | reverse complement strand
AGCGCTCACAACGCTAAAAATACAGGAAGAGGAGAGAAGAAACATTAACAATCTGCAGTTGTGCAAAAACTTGAAATATATTAATGAGGAACTCTGGTGGACAAGCTTTGTAGACCATATCTGATTGCTGGGTCACTAAGGTTCACATTTTTAGCAAATATTTTAAAGCCAAACATCATTACTGTTTGTCAAAACAATATACTGTGCATAATTTATATTAAATTATAGAGTGTCTGGTATGAAGTATTGGGATAAATTAAATCACACAAAAGCAATCTTACTTTGCCAGTCAACCAATTAGGGCTAAAGTACTATGTGCTCCCCATAGTTCACTCATTTTTTAAATATGATTGTGTTTGTTTCTCAGTGTGACTCACTCGCTGGTCCTCTGGACTCATTGCCGTCTCACTCTTGTCCTTCTTACTGGGTGGATCGTCATCACAGTTGT
>NW_015601376.1:0-448 GCF_001515605.1 Sinocyclocheilus anshuiensis | reverse complement strand
CTAAAACACACACACACACACCTTACTGGAAACTTGAGCCTTTTTTCCCTCTTTCTGGAAAAAAAAACTTTTGTTGATCAAAATTGTAAAATAAATACTTGTGGAAATCTAGTTTCTGAAGGAGATCTCTGTGTTTCTGTAGTTATTAGCGATGTTTGAGGCTCTTACAGGCGGTGGGCGTCTCTCTCTCTTGCCCTCTGATTGGTGAGAGGATGTGTTGCCTTGGCAACCTGCATCCCACACACGGCTGCTATTGATTGTGTGAGTATACTGCGATCCAGATGTGAGTACATTTGTTCATATAGTTGTTTTATCGTTGTTAGTAGATTTCTGTGGTTTCACCGTAATGCAGCCTGTTTCCATAGAAACACTGGATTCTGTGATGCTCAGGATTTGTATTGCACCTTCATCTGGTACACACACTCACACACTCTCTCTCTCTCTCTCT
>NW_015601375.1:0-447 GCF_001515605.1 Sinocyclocheilus anshuiensis | reverse complement strand
GTTCTGTTCAGCTCTGAGTCTGGCACATGAGAAGCCAGAGACGGGTCTCCAGCGACCCTTTTTTCTGCCCCCTTGTGACAATACTGTGAGGAGTGACACATTTATTGTCCCCTTTCGTGTGTGGCCGTCACACAAAGACAATTTTTTTGCTGTTATGAAAGCTGTAGCATTTTTATTAAGGACTATGTAGACCTAATACTATACTACCGTATATTTAAGGTATTACAGCAATGATTGTAGCATGCCATTTCTGCACCACTAATAGTACCAAACTGATGTGTGTGTATACCTATAGGCAGGTAATCCCACCCGAAACCCAATGCTAATGGATGAGCCATTATTGCCACATTGGTGTACTTTTGGGAGAAACTGGCATGAATGGCTTACTTTTAGGTATTTATGTGCAATTAAAGGGGTCATATGATGCGATTTCAATTTTTCCTTTCT
>NW_015601374.1:0-448 GCF_001515605.1 Sinocyclocheilus anshuiensis | reverse complement strand
CATTTTTAAATGTCTTTCGGCACGGTGTTCATTGACTGACGCAGAAAGATGAATCCCCGTGTCTGGTGTTCTCTAGCGCGCTCGTGCTGGCACAGCTGCTGGAGCCTGCTTTTTTGTTAGTAGGTGTGTCATCCGCGCTGGTGCTTGACAGAGATGAGGATTGCTTGAAAAAGTCAGATATTTTTCGCTTTGACATTTTTTTCTGGTGCGGAAAGGTGACTCGCTTTACCCGTTCATATTTTGGCGCTCTCAGTGAAACTTTCCCGCGAAGCATCTCATTTCATTACGTTAACAAAACAAATGAAGTGATAGGCTACTGGTTATAAAACATGCACGTAGGATGCAAATTTTACAATCATAGCGAATAAATTTGTATTGTCGCCAAATTTTGCGATTTCACTCAAAAATAAATATATTTGGTCGCAAATGCAACCATTTTAGTCGCAGT
>NW_015601373.1:0-448 GCF_001515605.1 Sinocyclocheilus anshuiensis | reverse complement strand
TTCCTGTGGTACTCCATGTCGAGCAAAAATTGACTTCATGCATGAGATAACATTTTCTGCTGTAATTGTGCTTAACACACACACCTCAGGATAAAAGGAGTAATAGTCAGTAACCAAAAGGTAATTTTTTCCATGACGTAAAAATGTCTGCACCTACTTTTTGATATGGTCTTTCAGGTACTGGATGTGGTTGTAGAGGCTCTCTTGGATTACTATATTGATATTTAACACACGTCTGGCATTTTGACACGACACTTGTAATGTCTTGATTGATTCCAGGCCAATACATGACCTCACGGGCTCTCTTCTTACACTTCTCAATTCCTAAATGGCCTTCATGAATTTTCACCAACATCTGATTTCTCAGACTTCTGGGAATCACTATTTTATTTCCTTTATACAGAATCTCATCACAAACAGACAGTTCATCCTTGCAGTTCCAAAACTC
>NW_015601372.1:0-436 GCF_001515605.1 Sinocyclocheilus anshuiensis | reverse complement strand
TGTTACTCAGATATCAGGAACACCTGTTAGGCTAAAATAAGAACACACAATAATTATCAAACAGTAAATTAAAGAAAAAGTTGGGGGAAATCTAAATAACCATAAATAAATATAATTGTAACTATTTACATACAAACTGTAATTGTTTTACGCATTGCTGCACATGCAACAGATAGTAATACATTGTCTCTTGCACACTGGAAATTTGAACTTTTTGCAAAAACTTTAACATCTTTTGGCCAGCACATTTGGCACCTTTTTCTTTTCTCTGAGTGACTGGTCATAGAGGGATGAGGTGTGGAGGAACCAGCTCTGGAGGGACCAGCCTTGGAGGGACCAGCCATGGAGGAACCGGCTCTAGAGGCACCAGCTGTGGAGGGACCAGCCATGGAGGGACCAGCCATTTTTTTTTTTTTTTTTTTTTTTTTTTTTTTTT
>NW_015601371.1:0-448 GCF_001515605.1 Sinocyclocheilus anshuiensis | reverse complement strand
GGTCTGGATGGTCTCCCACCCAGACAAAAACATTGGTCAAGTTGGTCCAAACCAAGCTGGTGTTGTGAAAAGTGGCCAAAACCTTCTTAAAATAAGCAAAACCGGTCTGCTGGTCTTCCAAGATCACTGGTTTTAATCGTTTTAAGGGGACTATAGAAGACCATTTTAGCCTGGTTTAAGTATTTCCAGTGTTTCAGCAGAGAAAATTTAGAACTGCCAATTTAATGTTTATTTGGTGTATTATAAACATAATAAAGAAATATAGCTCAGCTCAACGAATAATCATGTCCCTGACCTCTATGTAAATTCAATAATATGGAATTTCCTTGCAATTGAAGCAATTAAATGTTTTTATATATATTTGTTAATTTTATATTTTTGTTATTTTAATTTGTATTATTAGTAGTAGCATTATTAGCATTATTTTATTTTATTTTTAATTTTTATT
>NW_015601370.1:0-448 GCF_001515605.1 Sinocyclocheilus anshuiensis | reverse complement strand
TCCATCTGCCTGAGAGCTGCCACGCATACCTATTCGCCCTCACCTCCACTGCGCTCACTCACTGCTTTATCCCACTCACTCATGTGTGGACTCCTTTATAGCTCCACTCGCACAGGAAAGGCAGGGATAATAGGAAATTCACGTCCAATAAACCTTAGTGTGCTGAGCATAACTTTGACAAGTCTGCTAAAATCATCTCTTAAAAACATGGGCTTCATACACATTTTTTTTTCTTTTTTGAGTGGGCCCTCGTGGTAGTCCTGTGTCCTATGTGAGATATGACTAAAGAAAAACCTTTTAATAACTTACTGGTTCGTTATGATACAAGTCTAGAGGATGTGAGTTTAAATCTTGATGCAAAATTATTTTTTAATTTTATTTAATTTAATTTTATTTAATTTTATTTAATTTAATTTAACTTTTTATTATTTAATTTTATTTTTTTATT
>NW_015601369.1:0-432 GCF_001515605.1 Sinocyclocheilus anshuiensis | reverse complement strand
CCAGAGATTTTATGCCTCATTAGAGCAGCATATTATCCTGGGAGGCACCAGGTGTGTGAGCTGGATATGGCACACACATACTGCTTCATGGATGCTGTTGCAGCCTCCGTACCTGACTGGGTTCTGCCAGTCACAGTAAGTAAAGGGTCATTTCCTCCAGACGTGCCTGTTCAGCCTGCCTGGACCTGAAGGTTGCAAAGCCTGAGTCGATGTTGCATAGTTCAGACAGGGTCTGTCACCTCTGCAGTATCTGCTACCATCTCATAGCCTTATATTTAATGAAATTGAGTTTGCTTTTCTTTACTTTAAATTTTAATTTGCTTTCCTAGTCTTTTTGTGCACAAATCATTAAAAAAATTATAATTTTTTATTATCAAAATAACGTATTTCTCTTTTTTTTTTTTTTTTTTTTTTTTTTTTTTTTTTTTTTTT
>NW_015601368.1:0-445 GCF_001515605.1 Sinocyclocheilus anshuiensis | reverse complement strand
TATGGACCTGACTCTATCTGTCAGTGTTAAATTGACTTTATTTTTCATTCCCCATTGACAGATATTTGCTCTTGTTTTGATCATAAACTCACTTCTTTTTTGATTCATTTCTCAGAAAACAAGACTCAACTTGTCAACTGTATGTTGATCTTAGTAAAATACCGAGGAAGAGCAACAGATTTTGCAGTGTTCAGAATATTTCCAGTGTTCTTGTGTCATCAGATGTGAAGCGGTCAGAGACTGCAGACGTTCCTGAGCTCTTCAGATGTCTGATTTCAGTCTCGCGCCGCTGCAGCTGTCTCTCGCTCAGATGAAGGTGGTAATTTTGTGTGATTTGACTGAGTGATTCTGGGAAAGCACTGGAGGAGTTTGTGTATCCCGTTACACGTGAACAATAACGGACGGGTTAACGAGGGTCGTGTGTGTGTGTGTGTGTGTGTGTGTG
>NW_015601367.1:0-448 GCF_001515605.1 Sinocyclocheilus anshuiensis | reverse complement strand
ATGCACATTCTGTTTCATGTAAATATTCTTAATGTTTAAAAAAATAATTCTAAAAAAATTCTAATCAGTTTTAAAGGCATTTTTTTTATTTTAGATGGATGGACGGACATACAGACCTACAGATAGATAAGCTTTAAAAAAAAAAAGCATTTTTTAAATTATTTATATATAGATATATACAAATAAATGTGTTCTTTATTATAGATCTATAGACAGATAAGCTAAAAACATAATTTTTTTTATCATTTTTATAATACTTCCCAGTCCCAGATAGATAGATACATTTTTATAATTATATATATATATATATATATATTTAGATGTTATTTATTTACATATGCTTACTTATTACTAATAATAAATAAATGTAAATGATTTTATTATACATCATTTATATATATACTTATAGTATAGTATACTATAGCTAACAACATTTAATATATTTTGT
>NW_015601366.1:0-448 GCF_001515605.1 Sinocyclocheilus anshuiensis | reverse complement strand
TCAATTGCTGGTGGTAAATTATGTTATACATTGGCTGTCGGTTGCTCTGGACTTTAGTATCTACATCAGCCATTGGAAAAACCCATATTGGTCAGTCATTTTTTTTTAAAGTCTATGTAATAACCCTTACGTTGCTCAAAACATGTTTTTGTTCTGTGGAACTCCATACTGATTTATCATTTGTCTTTGTGCATTTGTGCATACAATGTAAGTGGTAACGATACATACAAGTATAGAATTAAAGATGTTTCTGCCATTAATGACTTAAATTTAAGGTCAGTTTTTGACACAAAGCTTTAAATGTAACTCTCACAAATTTTATGGGCTACTTCTCTGTTCACGTCCATTAAATGGAAAAGAGCAGCCTGGACATTTTGCAAAATAACTCTTTGATTATTTCCAAAGTACAAACATGAGTATTTTGAGTGACATTAGGCGAGTTGATGAT
>NW_015601365.1:0-437 GCF_001515605.1 Sinocyclocheilus anshuiensis | reverse complement strand
GTGTGTGTGTGTGTGTGTGTGTGTGTGTGTGTGTGCACATATAGTTTTATCTTAAGTTTTAGCTTAAGTGAGCTTTTTTGAGAAAGTGAGTTTTAGGGTTAGTTTATGGTCATTCTAATTAGTTTTATATATAAAACAATAGAAATCTATGGTATGCCCCCATTTAGACACAAGTAAATGTATGTGAGTGTGTGTGAAAGAGACTGTTTGTGAGTAGTTTTCAACACCAGGCTCGCGTGAGATGTCGAGGGCTTGTCCACGCGTGTCACAGGTGCCAAAGGGTCACAGGTCAGTGGAGATCACAGCAGAATATCTGGCTTCCCACATTCAGAGAGAGTATGAATGTGTATAGGGTGGGTACAAAGTGATGAGTGATTTTCCCATTAGCCGTGCCTGTAAAAGTGTGTGTATGAGTATGTTGGAGGTTATGCATACAT
>NW_015601364.1:0-448 GCF_001515605.1 Sinocyclocheilus anshuiensis | reverse complement strand
ACTAAATAGAGTAATAATATTAATGAGAGGAGGTACTGATAACTCGGGTGAAGATAAAAATAACAAAACGTCATCCGCATAAAGGCTTATTTTATGCCGTGTAGTACCTATAGCCAAACCTTGAATGGATGTAGATGATCTAATAGCCTCTGCCAGTGGCTCTAGTGCCATCCCAAAGAGGAGGGGTGACAGAGGCAACCCTGCCAAGTCCCCCTATATGTAATAAAACTGTCCAATCTAAGCCCATTGGTAACGACCGCAGCCCGTGGATGATCATACAATATTCTGATCCATTTTACAAAATCGTCTCCTAGTCCAAACCTTATCAGTACTGAAAATAAATAAGGCCATTCTATGCGGTCAAAGGCCTTTTAGGAGTCTAATGAAAGAACCAAGCCATCCACCCCTCTTTGCTTAAACACCTGAATTATGTTTAAAAGACGCCTAA
>NW_015601363.1:0-447 GCF_001515605.1 Sinocyclocheilus anshuiensis | reverse complement strand
TTTGGAGAGACATAAGTAAGCCATTCGTAGGTTGATTCCTCTGAAAAGCTCTGTGGCACTTTCAAAACATTGCTATTTTTGTTTGAGTATCTCAACCAGCAACACTGACCAATTGCATTTGGGGTGGGACTGGCATCTGTTTGACTGACCAATGAGAGATGGGGGAGTGTTTGAAAACAGCCATTAATAAGACTTCATAGGGCATCAGAGGAGGTAAAATCACACTCACACACACAAGTCTGGTTTACTATCCTTGTGGGTACTCTCCATAGGCGTAATGGTTTTAATATATATATATATATATATATATTTATTAAATGGCTTAAAAATCAAAAAAAAATTTTTTTTTGAGGATTCTATGATAAAAAATACTCTCATACCACAGTTCAAAAGTTTGCTAGTTGTTCATTATATAAAAGACTCTGAACAGATTTCCATTTCACCATA
>NW_015601362.1:0-448 GCF_001515605.1 Sinocyclocheilus anshuiensis | reverse complement strand
CGATTAATTCGAGAAACCCTAACGTTTCAGTTTTATTCTTGAACGATCCGGATCTGTTTTGTGAAACGGTTCAAAAAATGGTTTTTATTTTGTTTGTTTTTAAAAAAAGATCCGAATCAAAAGAACAATTAGTTCACAAACAGGACATCGATATCATTACAAGGATATGGACAAACCATTCGGGGATACATAAATCCGGGTGTGCACATTTTATCGACTGCTTGTCTTGTTCAATATCAAGCGAACCTGCTAAATCAAAGTGAATATTAATGAAGTATCGCGTGCAAGAACTCTCCGATCAGCAGTTAAACGCAATGCACAAGAACACCATGGTGCTTTTCGCTTTAAACGCTAAACTCTTTATGCATATTCAGCAGAGTTTCGCTTTACTGTTATATTCAGTTCATATAACAGAAAGAAGTTGCAAAGAAGGGGTAAAAAAAAAAAA
>NW_015601361.1:0-448 GCF_001515605.1 Sinocyclocheilus anshuiensis | reverse complement strand
AACTGAACCTGTCTTCTTCAGGGCAAGTTTGTGGATATTATTGAAAATTCATTACAGGGATCTGATCAACATTTAATAATTAACTCTTAATCAACTCTTTAATGAACTCCAGCCCTGGTTGGGACTTTATATATAAGAATTTTAAAATAATTTGAGTGAAAGGGATTGAAATTGTCAGTTTTTTACTGCCAATAACATTCATTTTAGCTGGAAACTGCAGCAAATTGTATGTGTTTTTGGAGCAGAAGTCTAGGTTGTGTCACGTTTTTCCACTGAGTTCTTGCTGAGAAACCACTTATGTATGGTACAGCTTTCTTTAAATGTTAATGCAGAAGCAGAAATTAAGCATACATAGACAACACATGCAGACAAGACGGACGAACACAAGAGCAAGTCTAAAAAGATTAACTTTCATTTAGATTTGTTTTTATTATTATTTGTATTTTTT
>NW_015601360.1:0-448 GCF_001515605.1 Sinocyclocheilus anshuiensis | reverse complement strand
TTAAAGTAATAATTGAAGCAATTTTTAATAGCTATATTTATATATTTAATTAATTTTTATTTGTAAAACATTTTTGTAATTGTATTATTAGCTATAAACAGATAACATATCACACTGATATTCTGTCACATTGTAAGCTAGATTGTATGTCATGATTTCTGGTAGTGGCACCATGTTTGGTACGGCCTGCCATTTAAACTTTGTTAAACAGTTTCAATTTACAAACAAGTATGGTACAGTAACTTGCATATGAAATCAACAAATATGCATATATACACATAATTATATGTTAAATACAGTTATATTTGCATATTTAGTGTACATATTATTATTCAGACTTCATGCAAAATTAGTATAAATGAAAGAAAAATGGTAATTGATAACTAGCAAGCAATTTATTTTTCAAATGTGTTGCCTTGAGAATTTTTTTTTTTTTTTTTTTGTAGAA
>NW_015601359.1:0-447 GCF_001515605.1 Sinocyclocheilus anshuiensis | reverse complement strand
GCAGTCGCCATTCTATGTGTTTGGGCCACACACACCACCGCAGTTTCCCCAGAGGTGGCAGTCTCTGCTGCAGAACTTCCCGAGGCGGTGGCATCTGCTCCAATCC
Organism: Sinocyclocheilus anshuiensis; assembly: GCF_001515605.1. NCBI lineage: Eukaryota > Metazoa > Chordata > Actinopteri > Cypriniformes > Cyprinidae > Sinocyclocheilus > Sinocyclocheilus anshuiensis. The sequence goes on along the minus strand of NW_015601359.1, from coordinate 341 downwards.
TCGAATCAGCACAAGAGCCCGCTCCAGTCCTTGAGTCCGCTCCAGTTCCTCGTCACGGCCAGGAGTGCCGTTTCCTGTTCCAATGACTCCAGTTCCCTCGTCACGGCCATGAGTGCCATTTCCTGTTCCTATGACTCTAGTGAGTCCAGCTCCTCCCAAGGTGGCGGCTTACACTGCAGAACCTCCCGAAGCAGTGGCATCAGCTTCACCGTCTGTGAACTCTCTGCCTGTCCAGCTACGGCCAAGGAGGCCATTGATGAACTCTCTGCTTATCCTATTACAGCCACAGAGGCCGCTGTTAACCTCTCTATGCTCTCTATTCCAGTCCAGCCTGATCCGCC
>NW_015601358.1:0-447 GCF_001515605.1 Sinocyclocheilus anshuiensis | reverse complement strand
GACTTTAATTTATTGACAGAACTCATAGAAACATTTTTAATGCAATAGGCTAGTTTCATCCTCACATCAAAATCATTCATTAGTACCAATTCTTTACAACAGTGATTATATACACAGATCCACTGTACACATCTGCGGGTATTAATGGTCTAGCAGTAGAACTTGTGCTAAGTTAGCGGATCTGGGTTCTAATTTGTCCTTGTATAGTTATTTTCCTCATTAAAACCAAATGAGTTCATCAGTGATTGTATATCAAGAGCAAGGACATGTTTGTCTGCATTTTATTTTGTATTCATATTTCATATTATTTTCACCCGAACGAATAGAGTCTCCACAAGAGTTAGCAATAGATTGAAGCGTTCGTCTGTGCACAAGCCGCCGTCACTGATAACGGCAGCAACGAGCACTCAGCACGATCTCAAAAGCAACACATTTCAGCGCCAGATC
>NW_015601357.1:0-447 GCF_001515605.1 Sinocyclocheilus anshuiensis | reverse complement strand
GCCAACTTGAGGTAAATTAAATATAAAGTCCAAATATTTTTTTTTTTATTTAACCAACTAGTTAGAATACGTTTGATGGAAAACAAAGGATTTGATGTACATAGTAACTACAGTAATTAAGCCATGTCCCCTGGGGGCGTACTAGGTTTGAAGATAAATAGTCACCAAAAATATCATAGGTTTCTTAAATAACACGCTCACTATCTACAGGCCTTACTGTTGTCATATCATATATAACTGATGTTCTACGAAACAAGCTTTAAAACACTTTCCTCTCTGCTGAAAATTAGATAATTTACTGTGAAATCCATTTTCTCTCATATTCATCACCAGAGTAAGCTTCTCGGGGAATACTTCTACATCACTCTTGTCAACTTAGTCCATAGTTACCAAAAATTTAGCTTGACTTTATCTTCACTGCTTATTTTGGAAAAAAGTGGTGGGGTA
>NW_015601356.1:0-447 GCF_001515605.1 Sinocyclocheilus anshuiensis | reverse complement strand
TGCGGAGCACGCCACGGAGGCAGCCATCAGTGTCGGCGCCATCTTCGAATCCATTAAAACCATAAAAAAAAGGCTACTTGAAATAAAATTAGTCTGACCTGAAATAAAATTAAATAAGAAAACTTTTATTTTATTTTAGCTAGTTGCCAATGCAACATTTTTTTATTTAGTTTACAGTAACTTGATGTACTAAAATAAACTAAAACTGAAATAAAAATAATAAAAATTACAGACATACTTAAAAAATAACTAACAAAATGAACACAGCAAAATTACTACAAATGTATTATTTAAATTTTAATATTAATATTTTAATATTAAAATATTAATAAAAACTATAATAGTATCTCTAACAGTGATACTAAATTAACACTAAGGGCCCTATTTTTACAATCTAAGCGTATGGTCTAAAGCGCACGGCGCAGGTGCACTTAGGGCGTGTCCGAA
>NW_015601355.1:0-447 GCF_001515605.1 Sinocyclocheilus anshuiensis | reverse complement strand
GCCTCAAATGTACAAGATTTTTACCATGGCAGAGGTATTATACTCCGCTTAAAAACACAGTGCAGTCCTTGCTTCTGAGACAGTCATGTGTAATGTATGTTATTGACAATAACAATGTTGTGTTGTGTTACTGTTGCAGGTTTACAGTATTCGCACTCGATCCAGAGCCGTTGAGATCTTTACCACGTGTGCTAATCTCATCTGTGCGATTGATGAAGTAGCAAAGGTAAGGTTTTAGTGAAATATTTTTTGTTTATAGGTAAACCGGTAACACTTTGGACAGTAAACATTTAAAATGTTATAAAATGTTACTTATTTATAAAAGAATCCTGACAAAAATGTATCAGGTTTTCCACAAAAATATTAAGTAGCACAACTCTTTTCAGCATTGATAATATAAGTAATGTTTCCTGAGCACCAAATCAGCATATTGGAATGATTTCTGAA
>NW_015601354.1:0-447 GCF_001515605.1 Sinocyclocheilus anshuiensis | reverse complement strand
GTTTTATGCTCAACTGAAAGTAAGTGAATCTGTTTGGTATGAAATGTGTGTTTAATTAATGTCTTACACAGGAAGTGTTATTTGAAAATTGAGTATGATGTCTTTTTGACTTTTGTAGAAGGTCTTTTTTCTCTGGAGAATTATGGTGCTTGATATGAAGACTGTGGAGGAAGTTTAAATAATGTCCTTTTGTTCACAAAGATCTTCATTTCATCGTTTACCCGTCGTCCTTGTACGGGACTTCCAATTTTCCATGAACTTTGGTATTGATTACTACAGGCACATGGATTAAAGGTGGCAGCTGTTTTGGACTCTTTGGCACAAGGAATGGAATTCAGATAATACTTTATTCCCTCTCTCATTCTTAACTCATCATCCATGGACAGTGACATGATTTGGATTCTACCTTTAAGTGTGCTTTTGTGTGTTTGTTTCTGGTGTGATTTG
>NW_015601353.1:0-447 GCF_001515605.1 Sinocyclocheilus anshuiensis | reverse complement strand
TAATATTCAGTACTAGTGATTAGATTATATCATATTTTAAAATGCCCATAATCACATGCCTGTTACTTATTGATCTTATTGATTACATATTCACACAATGGCAGTAAATAATTCATGTAATCATAAAAAGCACTCAGAATACATTACTAATAATCTGTAATCTAATAGATTATGTTACTGAATAAAGTTTTCGGCTTGTAATTTGTAACCCTTAATGGACTAAAAATGTTTAAGTAATTACCCACTGTGTGTGTCAAATAACAGATTCAATCAAGCCATTTGGACTCAGATGATTCAATTCAGTTCAATTAAATTCAATTCCAGTTTATTTGTAAAGTGCTTTTTCACCATACATATTATTTCAATGCAGCTTCAGAGAAAATGTATATTTCATTGTTAGAATCAGGACGTCTATATATGTCTATATATATATATATATATATATAT
>NW_015601352.1:0-447 GCF_001515605.1 Sinocyclocheilus anshuiensis | reverse complement strand
TATAGAGTCAGCAGAATCCTGATTTTAGTTCAAAGTGAGCTGAGAAGAGCAGAGACATGAGGACACACGTCTGGCTGACGTCCACACTGAGCTTTCTGGACTCGTTTCTTATGTTCATCTCTGGATCAATCATGAGGATCAAACCGTGCAAAATATGAAGCAGCAAAAATACCAATGTTTTAGCTGAGCTAAGAAATAAAAAAGTGGACGCCAGTTTTGGCAGTTTGTGTGTAGAAGTAAATGTAGGTTTTTGACCGACTTTTTCAATGTTAGATTTCATTTCTAGTGAGAAATTTGTATTTTTTCTGTATTTTCCACATGTTCTTTTTGCACAGGTGTTGGCCTTCAGTATTTTCTCAGTGTTTGTGGCTAAATCTTCTGTCAGCTTTCCTCTAACAGGGGAACAGCTATGAGCGGTTAGAGCTAATCTGAGAAGATACTGTTGAA
>NW_015601351.1:0-434 GCF_001515605.1 Sinocyclocheilus anshuiensis | reverse complement strand
TGTGTGTGTGTGTGTGTGTGTGTGTGTGTGTGTGTGTTTAATGTAGTGCTCAGCACTTATTGATTGCCAAGACAAAAGCTTATTAAGGCAAAACACTACAAATGAACAGGGTAAAACAATTGTAACTAATAGATTTCAGCATACTTCCCTAGTTGATTTAATCACAGTACATTAAAATGTTTTCTGAAACTGTACATTTAAATATGCAAATTATGCTTATATGCACCAATTTGCATAAACTTTTCTGAACATTGGATAAAGTCAGGTTCAATATTCTTGTTTGATTTTGCTGACATATTAAAGGTTTTTACATTGTATTTCTCTTTTCATCGCTCCATAAATCAGAAAATACTGGAAAAATACACATTTACTCCATGTTTTTAGGATTAAATTCAATTCAACTCAAGTTTATTTGTATAGCGCTTTTCACGATA
>NW_015601350.1:0-447 GCF_001515605.1 Sinocyclocheilus anshuiensis | reverse complement strand
TTAATGCAATCAAAATGGTGTGTAGATATGGCTTGGGTTCCTCTTTCACTGTAAGTCTATGAGATTTTTTAAATTAAAAAAAAAAAAATTTTTGTTCAAATTTTCCCAATTTTGTTTTGTCTGCGAGACTACAATAGTAAGTCAAAGTCAGAAAAGCAAAACCTTAAATCTAGGCAATAATAAAAGTGATGCTCCCTTAGCGACCACATCATCTACGGCACAGTGGGACAGGACTGACAAATGGAGCCACTCGGAGAGGACACAGTGTCTCATAAAGACGAGAGGAAGAGAGAAATCTACGATCAATAGCTTTCCAGACAATAGTACGACCTGACATCATTTGAGTTTTAGTGGAAGACTCCAAATGACATTCCATCAGGGCTGCTGGGAGGAAGCAGGAACGGACACGGCCGTCACACTTCCTCTGCCATTTCACACACACGTTAA
>NW_015601349.1:0-447 GCF_001515605.1 Sinocyclocheilus anshuiensis | reverse complement strand
AAAAAAACAGACTGCAACTGACCTTACAGAAATGGGCTAATAGTAATCAACATCCCACTTATAAATGTTGCAGGGAAATACAGTTTCATAAAAACCTTAGTGGCCAATTTTCATAAACAAGGCTTATTTAAAATTTACAGAACAAAATCAAGTTCAAAACATAAAACAAATTCTAAATCATGTTTGGTGTAAAATTAATGAAATATAGTGTAGAATTACAGTAAAATAATACTTTATAATCGTAAGAAGGGGTGAGCCACTGGCTCAACTTACCCCAGGAACTTTGGCTCAAATTACCCCACTCTTACCATTTTAACAAACTTGTATAATCCAGCGGTTTAGAGCTAACATCATGCTAACATTATAGCCTCATATTATAACCTCCAAAAGCAAAAACACAGTTGTGATATTGTTTTCAGATTTGTCTGTAATTGTTCAGACACAAGA
>NW_015601348.1:0-447 GCF_001515605.1 Sinocyclocheilus anshuiensis | reverse complement strand
GCTGTCATGGCGATATTCTCCATCTAGATCACCAATCACAGGAGCCCCTACCCCTGACCTGTGATGAAATTGGTACAATAGACAAATGTCACTAACAAGCCTAACGATTCCAAGATGCTTCATTACACACGGGGAAACAAGGTGCTTTAATATGCCAATAAATGTGTATAATATGTGTGAATTAGGGCCTGAACTAAAGCCTATGAATTTGTACTCACGGTACAGGGATAGAAATGACTACATCATTGAGTTCCAGAGATTCATCCTGCAGCTCATACTCAATGTTTACATCACAGCTAGTACCACTCTCAGAGGGCCAGCAGTTTACTGCACAAACAGAAATTAAATCAGCATAAGTCATGTGACACTACTGGGGAGACGTAAGCTGTTAAATTTACTGGTAACACTAAACCAGATGTTTAGGACTGACTTGTTAGTGGAATGAGA
>NW_015601347.1:0-447 GCF_001515605.1 Sinocyclocheilus anshuiensis | reverse complement strand
TGGCGCCTCTGTAATCAGTGCCAAGGAGAGAAGCGTGTGATGGGCGTTTAGAGGCTGTGATGACTGGGAATGATGTGGAAATGGAGATGAGCATTTGTTCCCAGCATTGATCTGCAGTGGAAGATTGATGGTGGGAAGGGATGTGTTGATTTGTTTTCCCACACTCATGTGTACATTTACTTTCCTGCACTCAGAGTTTGATTTGCTATCATGGGAAAACAAGACGCTGGAGTGTTTCTGGATGTTTCAGCAGTTCGGTGGAGCTCTGAAGAGCGACGAGGTGACTCTGAAAAAGATTTGCAGTCACAAATTAGATAAGCAGATAGAGAGCATTTTATGAAGGGAGTTGTATTTATTGTTAACAAACAAAACATTAAACAAAAAAAGCTTTTGAGCTTTTATTTAGTAATGTAATCTAGGTTACTCATTTTAGGTAATGTATTCTGA
>NW_015601346.1:0-447 GCF_001515605.1 Sinocyclocheilus anshuiensis | reverse complement strand
GCTGCCCCACACATTGATCTGACAGATTGATTACCATAGAGCTGCAATGCTTCTGACTTTCATCTGTGACCTTCCTCTGCACGCATCTCTTTCTCTCCATAAAATTCACATGTATATATCAATCTTATGAATTTATACATGCTTTGATTTAATCGCATGCTGTTTTATTTTTTTTCTCTTTTGCTCAGCTACAGTGACTCTCAACTCTCTGCCTTTGTCTCTCAACTCTCTTGGTTATCATTTCATTCATTTGATGGAACTATGGAAAACTACAGAAATATACCATGGTAATAAATAATTGCTATGTTCATGTTCAGTTCTTTTACAAGTTTACAAACCCTTTCCACAATGTGCAAAATTTGTTTCAAAAATTTTAAAAACTTAAAGAAGCTATTTTTTTTACAATGCTGGGTAGTAACTGATTACATGTAATCTGGATTACGTAAT
>NW_015601345.1:0-447 GCF_001515605.1 Sinocyclocheilus anshuiensis | reverse complement strand
GTAGACACCTTCCATTCCCACTATGGCTTGGAGTGCCAGTTGTCCTGATTGCCCAATGCAATTAAAACCACTGAAAAATACCAATATGTAGTGTGATGTGCTAAATGGTTTGTGCCAACAGGTAAGGGCAACTCTTTGAGGAACTCTTCTTTGCCAACAGAACTGGTAGCTGAAGTTTACTTTGATTGGAATTAGGGATGCACCAAATTTTCGTCCTCCGAAAATTATCAGCAGAAAATGCGGTTATCGGCCGAAAGAGAAAAACGGCCGAAAATATACATACAGTATAATAATATAGCCTACATGGCGCTCCCCTTCCGGCAGCGTTCAGCACGCAGGTTTCACTCTTCTAGTCATTTCGCGGTTTGACGCTCCGCTCAATATTCCGATCTATAAATGTGTGTTCTGCTCGTGTACCGCTCATGCTCACCGGAAAAGCAAAGTCCG
>NW_015601344.1:0-447 GCF_001515605.1 Sinocyclocheilus anshuiensis | reverse complement strand
TTGCATCACCAAAGATTTATAAATCTGCATTCTGCATCTGCATCTCATTTAATACCAGCGAGTTTTCGAGTTGATTGAATAGTTAGCCAAAGAAAGTCTTGACTCACATACTGTAATAAAGATAATTTTTGAGATAAATTGAATTGAATTGATTGTTATACAGCAGGGGTCTTCAGTAGGGAGTCTGTGTTAGTACTGCAGGGGCTCCATCAATTAATTCTTCTAATTTTTCTGAGAAATAAAAATAGAATTAAACAAAAATACAATAATGTGATTTTTAAAGTGCATATCATGCCTTTACATATGTTGTGGTTACATGCTACTTTTGTAGTAGCTGCTGTGGTTTGATTCAGAGGTTTACTGTTTTTGTGCAGTTTTTGTTCATAAATATATGAAGAGTTCATTTGCAAAAACCGATGACTCAGAATTTTTTTTTTCAGAAATCAG
>NW_015601343.1:0-447 GCF_001515605.1 Sinocyclocheilus anshuiensis | reverse complement strand
TGGGAGAATGAGGAAATAAAAGGGTTTAAAACAGAGAGTCTTGGACTGGGGCAGGAACTCCTCTTGTCTAGACATGTTATGACGCCAAGTAAAACAAAATCAAAGACACCATACTTGTGTAGTCACCTAAAACAACACTTGAAATACTCATGCATCATTCACAGCAGACGTTCTCTGCTTTTAACTAACATTTTATTTGGTGATTTTTATATCTGAAGGCATCAGTGTGTGATTTTCTGTAAAGCTGCTTAGAAAGGCACTATACAACTGAATTGAATTGACTTTAAAAGTTAACTGTTTATTTATCTCCTTCTTTAGTCTTCAGCATTGTGCCATTCTTGATTCATTTAAGAAGTTTTATTCAAGTTGTTACCGAGTTGTTGGCCACAGACATAATATTAATAATATTCAATAGTATAACAGAATAGAATAATAGAAATAGAAATA
>NW_015601342.1:0-447 GCF_001515605.1 Sinocyclocheilus anshuiensis | reverse complement strand
TTATTATTGCACTGCGTGACAGATGGTCGCACCAACTGACAAGACTGCATGAGGTTAAGGTTAGGATGCTTTCACACAAGATGTGTTTTTATATTCAGAAGAGTTTTCATTTTAAAACACATCATAAAACCAATTAAAATGATTGTACTTAAAAAAAAAAAAGAAATAGCACAGATAAAATGAAGAAATGCGTTCTGTGAATATTGAGAATATACATTATGATTGTCGCTTGTAGCATGATGTTTGCATGTTGGATTGCATGTTGACAGATGATGCATATGATTACGTTTGACACTAAATTATACATCAAATAAAACCGTAACACAGAGATTCAACTGGAATAAACTGTTCCTCTGATAAAGAGGAACACTCGGCCCCGAAAATGTTTTCTGTGCACATTCGTCACAGCCTGGCTGTATTTCTCAGTGGCTGCTGAGAGGTGTAGAG
>NW_015601341.1:0-447 GCF_001515605.1 Sinocyclocheilus anshuiensis | reverse complement strand
GGGGAGTTGAATTGGGTTGAAAGCGTGAAACCATTGTGCCATTGAGATAAATGATAATGCTAATATGATATTCTTTTTGCATACTTTATACCTTTGTCTTTCGGGTTGAAGAATAAGGTGGATATTTTTTTCCAGTGTAGTCTATTTGATCATAGATTTGACTCATAGCCTCATCATTTAAAAGAAATTAAGCAATCAGTGTGCGGATTTCTTTCTTTTTTTTTTTCTCCTTTTTTAAAAATTCCAATTAATAATTGATCTAATTAATAATTTAATGTTTCAGATTTTGGGAGATTTGTTCATTCTAACTGACAGGTGAGATGATCAGTGGTTTTGAGTTTTTACCTCCCTCATTAAGGGATGGACTAAAATATGGATAGAGTTTTTCAGTGAAAGTCTGACCAGTGAAAGAGTAGATATGAGAGCTGGAGCCCACGTCATAAAAAG
>NW_015601340.1:0-447 GCF_001515605.1 Sinocyclocheilus anshuiensis | reverse complement strand
GTGAATCCCAAGATTTTGTGCTCCATAATTGTGTACTGAAATATTGAGCTGTACAGTGATACAGAACTGATTATGAAGGGTTCAAGAGAATGATGAATTTGCATAATCCAACATTTAAATAATTAAATATTCAGTTAGGGATGTCTTGAGTTTAGATAGGGGCATCGTATTACAGAGTCACATACAGATGCATTTTATGGATCGATACAAGGCATGCAAAGTAATGAATTCAAATCTTTGTATATTGAACACTAATATTTATTCATTTGTTTAATGTGTATCTGGTAACATTCTGGTATTTTTAATTGACTTTTAATTTTAAAATAAATAATTACCAGTTCTCTAAGAAATGGACATTGTCATTAATTACTCATTTCCTGTTGTTTCAAACCCATATGACTTACTTTCTTCTGTGGAACAGAAAAGTAAATATTCTGGCTGCTTTTT
>NW_015601339.1:0-447 GCF_001515605.1 Sinocyclocheilus anshuiensis | reverse complement strand
GGGGGTCGGGCTCTGGGAGAAGGGTGTGCTGGGAGGTTTGCGCTTTGCTAGAAGTTTCCTCTGCCTCTCGATCTCTTCCCTCTGCTGGTTTATCCACTCCTGCTGTCTATTAACACAGAAAAAATACAAATATTACAAAACCCAAATAAGAAAAAAAAACACATGCAAATGCAGAATAAAAAGGACTCGCCCTATTATTATTTACAATGGAAGTGATTAACATTGTATTCAAGGTTCCCCACACTTTTCTTACATATGTTACAAAGTTTTTTCTGCCATGCCTAATCAAGGTTATAGAAACTAAATACCATAAAAAAGAAAAAAACATTTGTTTCTTGAAATAAAATAAAATACATTAAAAAAAAAAAACTTATTTTATTTTAGCACAGGTTAAACATTTTCATTTAGTTTACCTTGATGTACTAAAATAACTAAAACTGAAATAAA
>NW_015601338.1:0-447 GCF_001515605.1 Sinocyclocheilus anshuiensis | reverse complement strand
TTTTGTTTTTATACAGTATTTATACTTACTGTATATTTTACTTATGTTTTTTATTCAGCTTTTATTTTTATTTCAGTTTCAGTTTCATTTTAGTACTTTAACTTAAACTTTTTATACATTTTTTTTTTTTCAAATAGTTGCCAATGCATTTTTTTTTTGTTCATTTTTGTGTAAGTTTCTTAAATTTAAGTTTTTCATCTATTGTTTATATTTTACTTTATCCCAGCTTAATATCAATCAGGGTTATTATAGTTAATTAAAACTAAAACCATTTAAAAAAAACAACAACATTTCTATTACTTGAAATAAAGTAGGTCTAAATGATACTGAAATAAAATATTTTTTTTAATTTTTTTTTTTTTACATTTCTCATTTTCATTTAGTTTCACTAAAGTAACCAGGAAAAAAAACTATATACAGTGGGTACGGAAAGTATTCAGACCCCCT
>NW_015601337.1:0-447 GCF_001515605.1 Sinocyclocheilus anshuiensis | reverse complement strand
GAATGAACACCACAACAGCTTAAGCAGCAAACTTTGCAAAACACAGAATTTATGTCATGACTATACATGACTGTATATTGTTGGCTATTGCTACAAATATACCCGTGCTATTTATGACTGCTTTTGTAGTCCAGGGTCACATTTACTGTATACAGTAAGCTATATGTTTTACTACTTATTTTGCATATTTTACTCATTGACAGTTTGAGTCCAAATTCGCAACAAGGCATCAGAGTGTGTTTGTTGATCTATGTTCTTATAAGCTATTTCTGCTATACAAGAAAGCCAGTATATGAAAAATGTACAGTTTCTTGTGTTCAGCCTTGTCCTGTGTGTACTTCAACATGTCTGACAGCCAGTTACTTTCAAATATCAGCTTGGAAGTAATGAATCCCCTTCTCCTATGTGTTACACACACTCTTTGTGACAAATAAAATATATAATGTG
>NW_015601336.1:0-438 GCF_001515605.1 Sinocyclocheilus anshuiensis | reverse complement strand
TGTGTGTGTGTGTGTGTGTGTGTGTGTGTGTGAGTGAGTGAGTGACTGAGTGAGTGAGTGTGTGTGTGTGAATGAGGCAGACGGGTTATTGATTGTCTCCTTCATGAGGTTGACGGGACGCTCCAGGGACGAACCGACAGGATTCTTCAGAGCAACAGAAGCCATCAGAACCTGTGCTGTTCACGGACCTCCTGACGGTGAGAGTCTGATGAAGACTCACAGATCAGATGATGATCAGAACCTGAACAACAGGACAGAATAACAATAAACTATGAGCCAGAGTTTTAGCCCTATCATATGTGATGCACAGAAGACCTCTAAATGATCAACATGATGCTGTTAAACCTGTTTCACACTCAATCTACTCTTCTGTCTCTGATTGAGACTTTAGAGTTTTTATCCAGTCGAAGCTCTTTTAGTGTAATTGTAGAAACGTCC
>NW_015601335.1:0-447 GCF_001515605.1 Sinocyclocheilus anshuiensis | reverse complement strand
GCGCAAATGCTGGTTGAGTGTGCCTTGGAAGGGAAAGCATTTGCCACAGATCTGGCAGTGGAAGGGTTTGTTGTCCGTGTGGCCACGGATGTGGTACTCCAGCTGGTCTTTGCGGGTGTACTTCTTGCCGCAGAACTTGCAGACGAAGGGTGTGATGCCCATGTGCAGACGCATGTGACGGTCCAGGCTGCCCTTTTGGTTGAAGGACTTGCTGCAGTAGATGCAGATGAGGCGCTCATTGTAGGGGTACCACTGTCCACGGAAACTACGCTCTCTTATGTCGTTCTCTAAGGTAGCTGTCGTCACATGTGAATCTCCTTCGTCAGCACCAGGCTTGAGCGGAGTTAGCAGATCGGCTGTAAGAGGCACGGGACGTTTCGGTCGGGCACGACCACCCCGGACACTGCTGAGCAAAGAACGAGATGGGCTAGAGGAACTCAGGCTGAC
>NW_015601334.1:0-447 GCF_001515605.1 Sinocyclocheilus anshuiensis | reverse complement strand
TATCAAACATGCTTTTGCAAAACAAACCTAATGGAGAAAATAGACAATGTGAATATGAAGCGGATCCAGACAGGTTTAATAACGCTATGTACTCCTGTCAGAGCTTACGTTATGTATGAAATTTTATATCTAATTTTCAAATTCCATGTTAGAAGTGTAACCTTATCCTTATTGACACTCCTTAGGAAAGCAAGATTTATATTGTGAAAAAGATTCATGACAAACATTTAGAGTGGTTAGTAAAATGTTCCTCTCTGTGTGTTTCCTTCTCTTTATAGACATAGTAAATCTCAACTAACTCTTTTCCAGTGTTGAACACACACACACACACACAGATGGGATGAGCTAAAGCCTACCCGAGGTGGTGGGTTGTGAGCTTATCTTCATGATGCACTCGTTCCGATACCTGTTCCATTCCTGCACTGTGTCCTTCACCGTCTTCCCACT
>NW_015601333.1:0-447 GCF_001515605.1 Sinocyclocheilus anshuiensis | reverse complement strand
TAGCAATTAAGTGCTTTTTACCTTTCTTATGTATAGCTTTTTATTTCAAATGGTAAATACTAATTTATACAAATATATTAACATTTCTGTATGCCATTGCTTCTTGTCAACATATCCACAGATATTTATGAATAAATCATAAAAAAAAGTTGTTCTAGCATGTATTGACCACTAGGAGTCTCTAGAGTCTAGACTAACACAAAAGAACGCATTTTTAAACATTTCTAAAAACATTTGGCAGGGTTGCCAGCTCTCACGCATTTGGCGTTAGACACATTCTTTAAGGCTCTGTCTCACGCTCTCACTCTGCCCGAGTAAATTTCAGGAGACAGATCAGAGAACACACACCCATCATCATCGACAAGACACCTGTAGAACAGGTAAACAGCTTTATGTTCCTCTGCGTTCACATCAGTGAGGATCTCACATGGTCTACACACACTGATG
>NW_015601332.1:0-447 GCF_001515605.1 Sinocyclocheilus anshuiensis | reverse complement strand
CAGAAGAAGATCAACATCACTCTTTGTTTAGCCCCGCCCACCGATTCACACATGTAGTGTTCACGAGAGAGGCGAACGCTGGTCTACGCAGAAACCAAACGATAAAGATGCTCTGAAGACAAGAAGACTCTGCAGTATTTGCACTGCCTTCCTTCTGATCCTAACATTAGGAAAGAGTGAATAAACATTATTTTTAATGAAGTTCCAGACCGCGTCAGTAAGAACTTGGACCTTTGTTCACTTCATTTTACTGCAGATTCATTTACAAACAAGGCACAATTCGACGCGGGATTTTCAGAAATATCGAAACTAAAAGACGATGCTGTGACGGCTATATTGGATCCGACAGTAATGACAACACACAAGACAAGTGTGAGTAACTGTTTTCATTACATGATCACCATTGCTTTGTCTGTTAAACAGATCGTTTGATATGTACTGAGTATT
>NW_015601331.1:0-447 GCF_001515605.1 Sinocyclocheilus anshuiensis | reverse complement strand
TTTTTTTTTTTTTTTAAGCTTCCCAGTTCAAGGGCATATAGTGCTTATCAATTCGATGTCAAACTGTGCCTCTTCACTGGTTTTGAAGGGAGAGCATGAACTATCCAGAATACCTGATGCCTCTGAAGGATGTACAAAAAGAAAATCAGGAACCTTCAAAACTCCTGCCATTCATTTTCTGCTATCAACAAGTAAATTATTTGAAACTCTTGCCAACTACTTCCTGTGGTCATGTGACACAATGACATTTCGGTTTGCCACAGAGCTGGACAATATCTAAGAGGGAAAAGGTATTAACTGTGTACATATTTAGAAAAGTTGTTAATTTACCCTTGCAAAGTGGCCTTTATAGTGTAATATTTTATACTTTCAGAAATAAATGTGGTTATATTTGTTTGCTGTATTCCATTTGTCTTAAATTTTGTGTTTCAACTGATCACATACATA
>NW_015601330.1:0-447 GCF_001515605.1 Sinocyclocheilus anshuiensis | reverse complement strand
TGAGAGTGTGTGTGAGTTGGTGTGAGTGTGAGTGTGAGGGGCGTGTCGGGTGTCGTGTTTCTCTTTTGTCACCTGCAGCATTAATTCTTTGCCACATTCACCTTCAGCAGCAGAAACACACACACAGATGGAGTCCAGCAGCGGGCGCTTCTCTCTCTTCTCCCCGCACCCAGCGCTCTTCCTGCGGCCGGAGGACAGGAGTTTCCCGCGCAGCCCGAAGTGCGCGCGCTGCAGGAATCACGGCGTGGTTTCGGCTCTGAAGGGCCACAAACGCTTCTGCCGCTGGCGCGACTGCGCGTGCATCAAGTGCGCGTTGATCGCGGAGAGGCAGCGCGTCATGGCGGCGCAGGTGGCGCTGCGGAGGCAGCAGGCGCAGGAGGAGCTGCAGATGATTTACCCCGCGGCAGGAGCGAGCGAGGCCGGCTTGAGCGTCTCCAGAGCGCCGCT
>NW_015601329.1:0-447 GCF_001515605.1 Sinocyclocheilus anshuiensis | reverse complement strand
ATGGGTCACCATACTTGGCCACATGTCACGTCACTTCACTTCATTTAGATGTGTACACTTTGGTACAAATGTGCACCTTTAAGGTACTAAAATGCACCCTTTAGGGGTAAGTAAGGTACAAAGGTGTACCATTGTTACAGCACCGGCAAAAGATGTTGATCCAGGAACACGTCCTAGTTGGCAAAGTCACAGTCAGCCAATGGTTTACGTGGGTGCTTTGACTCACTGTATGAGCGTCTCCAATCAGAATCACAGCCTGCGCTTTCTGTTCTGGTACAGATGCCAAATAGCATTTCTGTCTCACTGTAAAAAGATATTGACATATCTTTAATAACAAAATATTGATTTTCCCACCTAATGTGGGGTTGAGGGGATGTGAAGCTTGAGCGAACAAGTCATGACTATCGATTTACTGTTTCTCTTCATTACATGAGATGTTTGAATTCA
>NW_015601328.1:0-447 GCF_001515605.1 Sinocyclocheilus anshuiensis | reverse complement strand
TGATGTAATAGTGTGGCTAAACTCCGCCTCCACAGAAGAAGATCAGTGCTTGCTTCTACATTGCTGCCTGTTTAGCCCCGCCCACCGATTTGCGCATGTAGTGTTTACCAGAGAGGCGAACGCGCAAGTCTATGCAGAAACCAAACGATAAAGATGGCTCTGAAGACAATAAGATGCTGTGCAGTGCCAAGTTATGCAAAAACAGTCTTTTATTGCCTTCCTTCTGATCCCTACGCTAGGAAAGAGTGGATGAACTTTATTTTTAATGAGGATCTAGACTGCATCAGTAATAACTCGGTCCTTTGTTCACTTAATTTTACCGTGGATTCGTTTACAAAAAAGGCACAATTTGATGTGGAATTTTCAAAAAGATTGAAACTAAAAGACGATGCTATGCCGACTATACTGGATCCGACAGGCATGTCGCAACACACAAGTGTGAGTAAC
>NW_015601327.1:0-447 GCF_001515605.1 Sinocyclocheilus anshuiensis | reverse complement strand
GAAAACGAAAGGATTTGCTAATGCATGTCGATCGAATATCACGGCTAGTCACAGAAAAGTGCTCTCTGGCACGGATGAGTGCCTGAAGCCATATTTTTCATATTAGAGGTTCTGTAAAGTTGCCTTGTGGTGCACATATCCGCTGGCACCCTGCTCGAGGGACGACCGAGCCTCGCCGGAGCTGTTCTCGTACTGTGATGCCCATCTGACCATCATCATAATCGAATACACTGTACATGGGTCCTGTGAATGATCCAGTGTTGCAATAGGGGCTGAATTGGGGGCTTTTTGGAAAGTCAGGGAGGGTTAAGAGCTTGATGGGTGGGATAGAGATGCTGTAGTGCAAGTCTCTTTTTCTTGCTCTCTCTCTCTACCTCCTCCCTTGGGCAGGTGGTCTGGCCGAAAACTGACAGGGGCATCAGAAACCAATTACCCAGACTGCTTACA
>NW_015601326.1:0-447 GCF_001515605.1 Sinocyclocheilus anshuiensis | reverse complement strand
GCCATGTCAGTCTTATGCACACCCCTTCAAGTAAAGTGTTACCCTCTTTTTTAACTTGGTTGATATACTGTGTGTTCACGGCATCTCGTCCTGCTGTGTGGTCTGTGATGCAGTGCATTTATCCATCTTACTAGCCATTTTATCGATCTATATTATATATAGCCCTGCAAAAGAGTATTTTTTAGGTTTTCTCCATCACACGCTACATACAGGTTTAAACTGTTACAAAGAAACACAAATCAGTAATAGAACATGTGGCTCAAAATGCTTAACTGGATATTTTATTATTTATTTGATTGCATTTTATTTTTATTTTCTTCTTTCAATTGGAGTGCCAAGATGAGCTGTTTGGATCTGCATGCACATAGTCTTTTCATCTTTTTTATCGGGACTCTACATGAAGTCCTTTATTTTCTTTCTTTCTTTTTATATTGCACAGTTTAAAAT
>NW_015601325.1:0-447 GCF_001515605.1 Sinocyclocheilus anshuiensis | reverse complement strand
AGAGAGAGAGAGAAAAATTACATAAATACTTTTAAACCAAAATTCATTTACTGTATGTTAAAGACAGGAGGACTAATTATCAATATACTAATTATTAATTATAGATTGTAAATTCGGTCTTTAATAGGTCTCTAATATGGGTTGTTATTCTCTAATTATAATTTTGTGCAAACTTCAACACATCATGACTGTCCTGACTGTCAAATCACTTTATATTTAGCAACTTTAAAACAACAGTAAATGGCAATTCTGTAAAACAGAGATTTGAGAACAGATTGAGGCACTCAGTGGAGCCTTGAAGGTTAACTTTGCATTTAGAGGCTGATCGTATTGTCAAATTTGACATTTTTACTTCCAGCACTGGAAACTTCATGACCTATTTTTGATGTGCAGACATAATTTTTAAGCAGTCTATACAAACCTTTCTGCATTAAGTAGAGACACAAT
>NW_015601324.1:0-447 GCF_001515605.1 Sinocyclocheilus anshuiensis | reverse complement strand
GACACTGAAGACTAGAGTAATGATGCTGAAAATTCAGCTTTTCATTGCAGGAATAAATGATGTTTTAATGTATATTAAAATAGAAAACAGTTACTTCAAATTGGAAAACTATTGTTTTTACTGAATGTTTTATTGGTGAGCATAAAAGTCTTCTTTGAAAACTTAAAAAATAAAATCTTTTGTATAGTAAGTATAGTGTACATTTTTGGAATATTATATTTCACTACCAGAAAGTTAAATGTCATATCAGTCGTTCTGTCTTCCACATTTTTTTTATTTTCATTTGAACAAGCAGTAACAAAACATTTTTTTTCTTAACTTTTTTTTGGACTTTGTAAGTGAGTTTGACCTCAACGCGCTTTCGGTCAGACTAGATGATGCAGTGGATCCGAATGACCTCAAAGCCACAGCTATGGTTGTACATTTTATATTGGAATGTGCCAATCA
>NW_015601323.1:0-447 GCF_001515605.1 Sinocyclocheilus anshuiensis | reverse complement strand
GCAGATTTCTCTCCTGATTCAGACCACACCACTTTTTCACTGGAGAAACCAAGATTATGAATAGAGTTTTATTTTAGCCAGCAGAACGATTCCTTAAATACAACATTTTTAACACCTTATAAATAAGTGAAAATTACACATTTCATAAATTAATACGGTTGTGTCAAGATTTTCATATACAAGTCATTCAGTTTGATTTATATACTGTATGTTTATCAACTTATATTTATAATTTATATAAGCATCATTTGTAAATATAAGGTGATTATTTATAATTTATAATGATTTATAACGTATATCTCTATATGTTTATAATTTATTTATTCCTAATCCCCTGTCACATATATATCTTGTTACATTTGTGAACATTTGTTACACAAGTCTGTACTTGTCTTGATGAATTTATGGGCTGAATAAGGCATTTTGCATTTAGAAACAAATTTAAAT
>NW_015601322.1:0-447 GCF_001515605.1 Sinocyclocheilus anshuiensis | reverse complement strand
TATGTCATCTGTCATAAATATTATTAATTTCTGTGTTTTCCAGGTAGACTTGGTGGGCTCTGAAAAGCTGAACAACTCGATGGGGTTTTCAATGTTCTTTGTGGGGCTTGGCTGTCTAACAGGTCCTCCTCTGGCAGGTATGTGGCGTTTGGATGAACTCCTTGACTAGATCATGCAAGCGATAAACATCAATAGGTGAACGTAGCCTTGATGTCTCACAAAAATAACCAGCAGCTTTGGAAAGACTTGGCCGGACATGATAATGTGTAAGACAAGCTTGCTTCTGTGTGTGTGGCTTGAGGGACACTGAGGTCGTACAGTTTCATATTTCTGTTTAAGTGTGTTACAGATGGGAGACATATTAACCCACCTAAAAATAGGATCACCTGTCTAGATAGATTTAAAGCATTTTGAACTTATTTAGTTTTCCTAGTATGAGATATATAT
>NW_015601321.1:0-447 GCF_001515605.1 Sinocyclocheilus anshuiensis | reverse complement strand
AAACTCATCTACATCTTGAATGGCCTGAGGGTGAGCAAATTTTCAGCAAATTTTAATTTGTCAGTGTGCATAAAAACACTCCTTTTCATTGCACAGCTTGTTGCTTTAACAGAAATACCCTCCTTGAAATTGAGTAAATTACTGGAATGGACTGAAATAGACAATTTATTGTAGCACCCAAAACAGCAAATTGCATTAATCAGAATAAAACTATTTATTTAATGCTCAGCACATTTCAGGTGTCATTATGTGTCTTATTCAGCAAACACTACTAAGTACTGTATTTTGTACTTGTTTCAGCACCATGGACAGGGACCAAATCACTCTCAAATGTAAACCTGGGGAAAAAAAACCTGTATATATATACATACACATGTATGTGTGTATGTATGTATGTGTGTATGTGTGTGTGTATGTATGTATGTGTATATATATATATATATATAT
>NW_015601320.1:0-446 GCF_001515605.1 Sinocyclocheilus anshuiensis | reverse complement strand
CGTGAATATTTTAAAAGCAACTCGAGTCTTTTATCCTTAAATACTAATATAACTGATTTTCAAAAGGCAGACCGCATCTGCACCCCGGCATCCATCCGGACTGTGAGCCGTAACACAGCACCATTTTAAAACAGCGGAGCGGATCACATAAGTGCTCAGGGTTGTTTATGGTAAATATCTTTCAGCGCTATATCCTCTAGTGTTTTTATTTAAAGCCAAATGCGCTTTGTTCAAGCCCTTTCAGCAACGTGCGCTTTCTCTCTCCCTCTCTCTGCGGACGCGCACCGGCGCCAAGTTCAAGAGCTGCGGATGACACGCTTATTTTAGCAACAACAGAAACACAAAATTATAGCTTACTTTCACTAAAACACAGCAGAAAACAACAATGCTGCAAATATATATACTGTACAGTGGGTACGGAAAGTATTCAGACCCCCTTAAATTTT
>NW_015601319.1:0-447 GCF_001515605.1 Sinocyclocheilus anshuiensis | reverse complement strand
TAGACAACTGCTTAACAATACATATTAAATACATTCATCAATACTAGTGTCACAAACAGCTACTGTGAGGAGCACGGAGCGAGGAACGAGGAACGAGGAGACGTTGAGTAAACTTCAAATGTACAGACTTTAATACACATCCAAGGAACTAGGAACACACACAGAGCGGGGAAAGACGAACATTCAATACCAGACAACCAAACTCAGACCAGGACTCACTATAAATACATATGACTTGACGAGGGGATGACGAGACACACCTAGAACTAATGAACAATCAACATGAGGGAAAACTGGGTCATGGAGCAAGTGGAGATGGAAAAACACAAAGATAGCGTGACATATACAGGCCCCCTCCCGGAAGGCACGTCCTTGCGCCATAGAACAACAGAGGGGGGGCATGGGTGGAAACTTGGGAGGAGGCTCGGGAGGAGGACGGACACCCGG
>NW_015601318.1:0-447 GCF_001515605.1 Sinocyclocheilus anshuiensis | reverse complement strand
GCTAATCATCACTGCACCGTTGGGCCCTCAGACGCAGAAACAGGAAGTGAGCAGGCGACAGAGGAAGTTGTTGGTTTTTTGATGGCCATTGCCGTGGTTTTCAGACTTCTCTCACAGAAGGGGGGGACAGTCAGATGTTCAGCGTGGGAAAGGACGAGACGGTCCTGTTAATCCTAGGAGAAATTTCAACAAGCAGACTTCATCCTGTCATTTACTGCCCTCTCCAGCAAAACATATGATTCATCGAACAGGATCATTTAAATGTCTGGCTCTTCATTGCATTCTGCATTTAAAGTTTACATTAGAGTTAATTAGCTTGTCAGAACCTCATATAATATTTGTATAATACTTTAAAACTTAAAGGCTAAATATGATGTTTTGCATGTTGATTGTCACGTGTACGTTTCTGTCTAGTTCCTGTCTGTCCTTATTTGGTTCTTTTCCTGT
>NW_015601317.1:0-447 GCF_001515605.1 Sinocyclocheilus anshuiensis | reverse complement strand
AGCTTTTGTTAATACTGTATGTGAAACTAATAGAAATAAAAGTAGCAGAATGAACACACATACACACATAAAAATAAACAAAATTAGCACTATAGCAGTTCCTAATTCTGAGCCTTGTACAATAGAATGACAAGACAAGCCTTGAGTCAGGTATGACTGTTGTAGAGTTGCCCCATTTGCCCATAACTATACCCACATACAAAGTGCATTAAACCACATAATTTGATGCCAGTTTTGTGCCATACTTGAAGCTTTTGTTGGTATCTTGTAGGTGATTTAGGACCCCAAACATCGGAATCCCCTTCGACACAGTTGTGGGGTAGGAGACGTCCATGTTAGCGAAATGATTAGTGACAGTCACCTTAATGTACATTTGTTTCAGGTCTCCTGGTAAGAACAGATTTTGTGCAAGAGTCTCTTTACTTAGGATGTTGAATTCAATCATGT
>NW_015601316.1:0-447 GCF_001515605.1 Sinocyclocheilus anshuiensis | reverse complement strand
GGACATAATATAGCATTGCGCAAGAAAAAGTACAAAAATATGTCTTTAATAATTGATAATCTGCCCATATTTTGAAAGGCTGTGGTGTATTCATATAGCTCAAAAGATCATGAAGCAATTTCTATGGAATGCATGAATTTATAAGATGAGTGAATGTAAGCCACTTTGGGTAAAAGGGCCTTTTAAATGAATTTAAAACATAAAAATGTCTTAATGTTAAACTTTATATCATTGGCACCATGCTATGTTAATAGGATTTCAATATAGTAGTGAGAGTACCCATATTGGTAACAAGTTAAAAGCAGTTGTATTATCTTTCAGTTATAAATAACTGTTTTACTGTATTTTACTTTTTTATTTTAATTTATTTTTTATTTTTTTGATTATTTACATTATTTTTAGTAACTAATCTAAAACAAATAAAATATACAATAAAAAAAAAAAAAT
>NW_015601315.1:0-447 GCF_001515605.1 Sinocyclocheilus anshuiensis | reverse complement strand
TTGTCTTGCTGGAGGTCTGTGGGCGGTTGCACCAAGGTTGCATGGAGTCATTTTTGACACCAGTAATACGTCTTTCTGGCTGTCTGTCTGCCTCTCTCTGTGTAACATTTACTTCATTGGGCTGTTAGGAAGAGCTTCCACTCCCCTTGCGCGGGTTGGATGTAATTGGGAGCGCAACTGTATGTCAGTTACAGTTCAGTGTAACACTCAACCCTGCTCGCCTCATTAAAAGGCATGCGTGTGTGTGTGCGTGTCAGTTTTGTGTTTGTGTTGCTCAGCTCCCGTCTGCTGCAGCAAACATTCGTTCTCACCTGCTCATTAAAAATACATTACCACCCAAAACGTTTCGTCATCAGCTTTTTAAATAATGCTCATTCTTCCTGAGAGCTGTCGATGTCAAACAAGGTAATGGGTTGTCCGGCACCTGGCACAGCTAGCGATTAGCTT
>NW_015601314.1:0-447 GCF_001515605.1 Sinocyclocheilus anshuiensis | reverse complement strand
ATTGTGGGCTTTATCTGCAAACTTCGGAATGTAGGGTGACAGGTAGTTCATCATGCCCATAAATCGATGGAGATCATCCTTGCTTTGTGGCGTTGGCATTTTTTGTATGTCTTGTACTTTGGCTGGGTCTGGTCTGATGCCTTTGTCTGTGTACAGATTGCCAAAAAAAGATATGCTCTGCTGCTTGATGATACACTTGTCACTATTAAACACAAGTCCTGTTTCTGCAGCTCTTTCCATTAGGCTTATCAGGTTCCTGTCATGATCCTCCTCGTCAACTCCACATACTGCAACGTCATCTGCTATGCTGATTACACCGTGAAGACCTTCAAGAATTTGGTCCATTTTAGCTTGAAAATGGTCTTGGGACACACTGAGACCAAATGGTAAGCGTCTCCAGCAGTATCTGCCAAAAGGAGTGCGGAACGTGGTTAGGATTTGTGATTC
>NW_015601313.1:0-447 GCF_001515605.1 Sinocyclocheilus anshuiensis | reverse complement strand
TCCGCCATGTAAATAGCGAATCCGCCATGGCGCGAGCGCAGCTGGTTCTTAAAGAGAATGGAAGATGAAACTCTTGATTGGCTTATTGCATGTTATGCCCAAAACACGCCCATTAATCATTAAGTGAATAGGGACAACCCTTTTAGACCATGCGCCGGGCACGTCAACCGTTTTTCCCATCGTTTAATTAGCAAAAGTGGAATCGGACATGCCCTAAGTGCACCTGCGCCATGCGCTTTAGATCATGCGCTTAGATCGTTAAAATAGGGACCTTAGTTTTTGTTTCCCTTTCTGAATTATGAGTATAGACTATTGATACCCACTGATAGAGACAGTTATTTCCTGCAGGTTCAGAACATACCTGCTAGTTTAGCCTAGACAAATGCAACATGAGGCAAAACACAGTTAGCTTTCATCGCCGCTAGTTATTTGATGTCAGTTTGGTGT
>NW_015601312.1:0-447 GCF_001515605.1 Sinocyclocheilus anshuiensis | reverse complement strand
TCGGTATCGGTGCATCCCTAGTTTTAAAGATATCTGAATACAAAACAGTTCACATATAAACATGTATATAATGTACCACAATGTTTGTTGGAACATTCTACTCAGAAGTTTGATGTGAGCAAAGATGGTATCTGCATGACTGCATATGAACTTTGCGCTCTTTGTGCAGATTCAGCTGATTTTGTGAACCTCAGGGCCTGGTTAAGGAAAAATGGGTATTTAAATTATCACAACTTATATGGTGTGCTGGTCAATACATGATCTTATCTGCTCATGGTTACCACTTGTGGCAGTCATTTTCTAAAACCAGAAGCCCTGTTTTCTTGCATTTACAGAGGTTATGTGGCATCCTTCTAGAACTGTCAGAATTTCCAATATTGAAGACTTGGAGTGGCACTGGTATCATTAGCTAAAATTAAAAATCAAACTAAGCAATACATTTTCAAA
>NW_015601311.1:0-447 GCF_001515605.1 Sinocyclocheilus anshuiensis | reverse complement strand
CTGGGAAGCGAGTTCATGGCAGACAGGCTCCAGGCGTCGTATGGGTCAACGTTGAAGAGAATGGGTTAGAATAATAGGGCCCTTCCTGCTATTCTCAGATTCGGGGCAGTATTTCTGTCACGGCTTTCCATCGTACTGTGTCCGGCATTTGGCTTCGGCACCCATCAACCCACATGCTATGCTCAGAAATACACTAATCTGCACTGCAAGTGGCATTTGGCTCAACACAAAGAGTCTGTCAGAATTATGCCAGCATCAGAACATATCAATGTGGTCATTTTGCATAGCTATCAAGGGAGCGTACACTCATGTAAACATGTTTATCAATCTTTAAAAGACGTTTTAAACTCTGCTGTAGTGTGTGGTGAGGGTTTAAAATACAAAAATGGCATATATGGGGCAAGAACACACACAGACAGGTGCCCCTTCTCTACTTCCTGTCTTATG
>NW_015601310.1:0-447 GCF_001515605.1 Sinocyclocheilus anshuiensis | reverse complement strand
TTTTTTTTTTTTAGTTCCAGCAGTTGTTTGTTGGTCTCATGCAATCATCTTCTTATCCTCAATGACCTTATTTACCTGAGTGACTTTGGCAGGCTACCATCATCAGATTTAGCTTCTTATCCATTTTTCTTATCTATTCTGAGACTATATTAGAGCATGTTAGCACTGAGCAGTGATTAAATTAGCTAATAAATACAAAATTATATTTTCTTTAAATAGAACTATTGTACATTTAAATTTATTTGTGACTTATGAGGATAAATACTAACACGATATTTCATTTTAATTCTTATTCTATTTTCTTAAAAAATATTTATATATTTATTTGTTTATTTTATAATGGCAGTTCATGCTTTGACAGGATATAATGGGAACAGATGTGTGCCCTTGTTCTGTCTACATTTAGATTAGTAATATTTTAGATAAATCATTTAATATCACATTAGG
>NW_015601309.1:0-447 GCF_001515605.1 Sinocyclocheilus anshuiensis | reverse complement strand
CTGAGGCATCTCAGATGAGAAGATCTGTTATCTTGGCTTTTTATCATTGCAGCACCAAAGCTGTATTAATATGAGGTAATTATTTTGCAACTTCTGTTATTGGAAACATACCGAGATCCGGACCTCTGTGACCTCAATGGTGGGTACGGGGCTGGGAACCAGTTTAACACGAGAGTGAAAACTGAGATGATATTCCTATTTATCGCTTATAATAAATTATTTTGTGTGCAATTCAATCTTAAAAATGTATTGCACTCTTGATGTTTGGCTGTCAATCTGTTAGTATTCTGTTGTGATTTAGAGAGTTAAATGTTCTTTTTATCTTTATGTCTTTGACTCATTTTTGTCTTTTTGAATCTGAAAAGGTCACGGGCCTCATTTTAAAATGCGTGCGATCTGATCTTGTGGCTTTTTTTTCATCAGTGTATAAAAATCATCAAAATAATT
>NW_015601308.1:0-447 GCF_001515605.1 Sinocyclocheilus anshuiensis | reverse complement strand
GTCGTAAGATATGGAGAGGCTGGCTTTAGTCGTATTTGACATTAAGCCTCTTCAATTTTCACGAGAGAAAAAAAAGGGAGCGAGAGAGAGGGGGGAAATGCAAAGAAAGTTGCATGCCACTTTGTGGAGACTCTCAAGAATGGGCAAAATATCTCTCTTTTTTTCTGAAGCAATTTCAGGATTTGGAAAAAAGTTAGATAAATTCCTTACGAGAAATGAGAGCAGACTGAGGTAATATCTTTTTTCGCTGCTTGGTAATACATTGGTTTCATGACTTAAACGCATGACCAATCCCTTTTTTTTTTATTTAGCTTTAAGCTAGTATGAGGAAGGTGGGTATTTTGCAGCTATCCAAGCATACAAGAAACAGATGAGCAAAAGAAAACTTTTTGAGGCAATTTTTCTTCCATGAATCAGTCATATGCCATTTCATATGAATAGAAACAT
>NW_015601307.1:0-447 GCF_001515605.1 Sinocyclocheilus anshuiensis | reverse complement strand
CTAAACATGTACAGCTGTACAGACCCGGTCCAGCGGATTGAACAGTGCCAGCGTGGCTCTCTCTACATGTGTAGTATCGTTCAGGGTTGCAAACGCACCTATTTGTCCCAGAGAGACCTGCAGGCTCACATCAACCACCGGCACATGCGGTCCAGCAAGAACTCCAGCAGCCGCTCTGACCCTCTCCACCTTCCTCCCGCCTCGGAGGTGTCCGACCGCTTCCGTGTGCCCCCGCCTCACCTGCCAAAGCCCCATGTGCTCATCCCTCCTCCTCTGGCTCATCCAGGACACGACCCCTACAGTCAGCCTCCCTCTTCCTCCCATGATGATCTCCGACCTCCGCAAGGCCAACCGCCTGGAGACATGGGACCATCCCGCTCTCTCCCTCAGGAGACCTTCCGCATCTCGACCGTCACCACGCGGAAGCACAGCAACCTCATCACGGTT
>NW_015601306.1:0-447 GCF_001515605.1 Sinocyclocheilus anshuiensis | reverse complement strand
TTTGGTCATCATCTCTATTTGTTTCGCAACCTTCAAAGCCTGCTGTTGCTGCGGAGAGGGCTGCGGCTGTTGTTGAGGCGGCATGGGCAGGGGAGACTGCTGCTGGGGCAGAGGCGAGGACTGCGGGCCTGGCTTACCCTGCGGCCCTGGTGTAGGAGGTTGGTTGGGGAAGGTTTGCACCATTCCAGCCACATTCGGATGTGTCTGCTGGGGCTGGTTGGCTAATGACTGCGAGGTCTGAGGGGTATTAGGCTGCTGCAGCTGCTGAGAGTTGGGCGTCCCTGGACCTCCTGAGGTAGTTGGGGAGGGCAGACTGGGAGGCATTCCTCTGCCCTGCATGAGTGCCATTCGCCGGCGCATCATCTGCGCCTGCTGCAGCCGCTGCTGGATCTGCTGCTGCCGCAGCTTGTGCTTGATATTGAGACAGAAGGGCACGGGGCACTTGTT
>NW_015601305.1:0-447 GCF_001515605.1 Sinocyclocheilus anshuiensis | reverse complement strand
GCCAAGAAGCCCTCTGGCCTGCCTACAAGTAAAAAATTTACAAATGGTCCTTTATTCAAATCATTAGTACTTTCTTTAAGAAAAAGTATATTTGCAATGAAAGCACAATAGATACTTTTCACATTTCTGGGGTTCTCAGAAGTGGAAGTCATCATAGTTGGGTAAACTGGTTGTGAATGGAAACTGCAAGAAATAGATTTTTTGCATTCCCATTTGCTCCAATTGCATACGAAAAAATTTGTTTAAAAAAGTGTTTATGACTTTCCGAAATAGAAAAAAATATTCAAGAGAGATTTATTTGCGGTGGTCAGAAAAGAGAAAGGCGTTTAATTTGCCATCACTCCCTCACCTTTTGCATTAGAAACACTCTTGCAGTACCATTAACTAGTTTTTTTAAATTCAATACCAAGATAATATAACACAGTATAGTTTACATTTTTATATATA
>NW_015601304.1:0-447 GCF_001515605.1 Sinocyclocheilus anshuiensis | reverse complement strand
TCATTTTAGGTAATGTATTCTGACTACTTTTTAGATTACTTTTTTTTATCTAACTTGTTTTAAATTTACCATTAAATGTAACATATTGATATAAAAAAGCAAAGGGAAAGAAAATGTATTCCACTTTTTGATATCAACATCATAAAATGCATTAAACATTACATTACACCTGTGTTTCCCGAGCTGGGCTTAATGTAAGAAGTGGGTTTGTGAGTTGATAAAAAACTAACAATTGATAGAATCATACAAATGTTAAAAATAATTGAAACATTAAAAATAGAAATATTTCATGTGTTTACCTGCGTCAATATGAGCAAACCTGACCTAAACTTCTGTTTGTAGAATTTTTAAAAGAGAACTTATTGTGGAAATAATATACTTTAAAAGAATATACTTAAAAATAACTGAATGTTTTTGGGATGCTTACAATTAAATAAAAAAGTATTA
>NW_015601303.1:0-447 GCF_001515605.1 Sinocyclocheilus anshuiensis | reverse complement strand
ACACACTTGTTGCGGTCCAGACAGACACAAAAGAAAGAAGTTATTCTGCAAAGGCAGCGTCTCCTGTCCAAGGCTGAGCTGGAAAATATGACCTTGGACTGGACCTCAGATGTCCTTCACTGGCAGGATGTTTCTGGTTTGTTTATAGGAAAGATTCAGTCACATTCTTTTCAAGCCAGTGGCACTGCACTATTATAACACAGACCTTTCCAGGAACTCGTTTACAAAAAGAAAGTCTTGTATTAAAGCAAATTGGATTTAAACTTGGGAGTTACATTGTCTGAATGATTAAATCATACTGTCACGGCCGTGGCACATAAATTTTACTTGTGGAGACAAGTAAATACACTGCAAATTAATCAAAATAACAGATTAATTCAATAATGGCACACAATTCAAAGTTGTTTGTCAGAGCTGTTTTGAGTGTGGCTTGCATATGTCCTGATT
>NW_015601302.1:0-446 GCF_001515605.1 Sinocyclocheilus anshuiensis | reverse complement strand
TGTTCTGGCTGGCCTTTTCTCCTATTCACACTCCTATTGTTAGTGGTACTTGCTAAGGCATCATCAGTTCACAAACTCCAAAGCCAAAGTTATGCGTACTTTGCCCCATGCCATTTGTGTTTTGGACATGAATGATACTAAATTATGGGGTTTATTGAAAAGTGGTGTACTATTGGGTCATCATGATAATAATAAAAAAAAATAAAAAGAAAAGGATAAATTCAATACTATTTTAAATAGCAACAAACTGAGCTAGCCTTGCTTGTCATAGAAAGGTCAAATTATCTAATATTTATATGACTTACTGATGCTGACACAGCCATGAGGGTCCGTAGGGTCCTCGCTATGATATCATTTCTTGTTTTATGTTTTTAAAGAGGTCATATGATGCGATTTCAAGCTTTCCTTTCTCTTTAGAGTGTTACAAGCTCTTGGTGCATAAAGAA
>NW_015601301.1:0-447 GCF_001515605.1 Sinocyclocheilus anshuiensis | reverse complement strand
AACGTACTGGCATGTGCGATTTAAATACAATCTATATTATTATGTAGTCGCACCGCTTAAGATGGTCTCGATCCGCGATGGTTAAATCGCAGCGCGGTCGATTTCGAAAAGCGGCATGTTTGCGGAAGTGACCGTGCGGTCCATGTTTAGCCGCCCGTTATTTGCCTTTACTTGTCATGTGTGTGTTTCCAAAATATATTTCACTCTCACGTGCATTTTGTCGACACGGTAACCGTTCGGAAAAGTTGAAGATGCTGTTTGGGTTGGCTAAGTTGACTAGCCAGCGGACCCCTTTGAAAAATCAAAATGGCTTCCATCTTTGTCGTCTCAGCAGAGAGGTTTATACCTTTGTTTCCTCGTCTCGCATGTCAGGGAGTCTGTGAGTAACCTCCTTTTTATATTTATCTAGTGGATTATTGTCCATCGAACCTTCGAATGTAGAGTTTG
>NW_015601300.1:0-446 GCF_001515605.1 Sinocyclocheilus anshuiensis | reverse complement strand
GTGTGTGTGTGTGTGTGTATACTGTGTATATAAGAGACTGAAGCTGGGTGTCACAATTTTATACTCCAGTGAATAAACACAGACACACACAGAGACTATAAATATATACATTTATAATGTTACAAAAGATTGCCATTTCAAATAAATGCTGTCCTTTTGAACTTTCTGTTCATCAGAGAATTCTGAAAAACAGCTTTCAGCAGAGACAGACTGAGATAATGGCTGCTGAAAATTCCGTTTCGCCATCACAGGAATACATTACATATCATTTATTGCCTTGGTGAGCATCATTAAAATAAAATACAATAAAATGCAAAAAAATAATACATTTGACCATTTCCAAATAGTATGTATATAGGACAAGATGTCCTATTTTGGTGTCTATGTAATAAATGTTCCCTCGTCATTTAGTGTAACAGCTATATTTATGTAAAAACGAAACAACA
>NW_015601299.1:0-446 GCF_001515605.1 Sinocyclocheilus anshuiensis | reverse complement strand
TACTGTCACTTTTGATTAATTTAATGCATCCTTGCTGAATAAAAGAATTTGCTAAAAAATGTATTCTTCTCCTTCAAATAAAAAAGTACTGACTCAACAAGACTGAACAATAGTGTAGATGTAAAATATAAAATAAATTTATAAACAATATACATTTGAATAGAAATCGATAAAAAAAGCATGGAATTCACATCAAAAATTATTTTATTCATGCAATTATTCATCTTGTCCATTATTTCATGCATTATGCATCACAATTTAAATTCATATGTTTTGAGTTTAAAAAGGTAAGTTTGTTGACTAATATATATTTATTGAAATTCGTAATAATATATTAATATTAAAGGGTTAGTTCACCCAAAAATGAAAACAGGCTGTTTTTTACTCACCCCCGAGGCATTCTAGGTGTATGACTTTCTTCTTTCAGACGAATCCAGTCGGAGTTA
>NW_015601298.1:0-446 GCF_001515605.1 Sinocyclocheilus anshuiensis | reverse complement strand
AAAAAAAAAAAAACGTTTTATTTTTTAAACTCACGGCTTAACTTTTTTGTAAGGCTGTAAGTGCCTCCTTGTTTTACTGTACCATTAGGTTTGTCATCATCCATGTAGTTCAGTTTGTCCTTTGATTCTGTACCTGATTTGTAGAGGATATTGAAAGGCCAGTCACACAGTTTAGCATCAATTTGCTGTTCAAATCATGATGAGTAAACCTCAGCTGTCCACTTTAAAAATAATATTTCCACATATCCACTGAGCTTCACCTGTGACTGTCACTGTGATCAGGATGTTTCTTTCAAAGTCCAGAACTCTGTATTTTCCTGCATCATTTGCCGTAAACTCTTTAGTGATCAGGTTTCCATCAGTGTTGATATTTAAATTACTCTGAACCCCGCTGCTTCTCTTCCAATCCTTCATCCACTCTGTGCTTCTTCTGCTCTGATGCTGCA
>NW_015601297.1:0-446 GCF_001515605.1 Sinocyclocheilus anshuiensis | reverse complement strand
GTGTGTGTGTGTGTGTGTGAGTGAGTGTGTGTGAGTGAGTGTGTGCGTGAGTGTGTGTGTGAGTGTGTGTGAGAGAGACAGAGCCGCAGGGTCAGATCAGATATTTACTGCAGTAAACATTATTATTGACAGTGAAGAACAGCATGAAGTCAGTGTGAGAAACGGCCGAATGTGAGTGTGATGTGAATTCCATCACGATGGCCCTCACACCGTCAGGATCGAGAAGTGAAAACCAGAAAAAAACTTCTGAGAACAGAACTGACACAGATTTCCCAGCAAACTGCTGAGTAGGAGGAGTGTGTGTGTGTGTGTGTGTTGAGGAGGTTGTGGGTAAAGCGTCTAAATCTGGTCTCTGCTCTAAAAATCATCAACACAGATTAATCTACAGCAACAATAAAGCCATAAGCCCCAAGAAGCCATGGTTTACAGTGAATTTATAACAGCTA
>NW_015601296.1:0-446 GCF_001515605.1 Sinocyclocheilus anshuiensis | reverse complement strand
GGCAAATGCTTTCCCTTCCAAGGCACACTCAACCAGCATTTGCGCAAGAAGCACATGACCTCTGGCACAGAAGTTAACAATCACACTGACTTGTTGGGAGAGGCACCAGATGGCCAGAGAGCGGAGCAAGAGGATGCCTCCGAGGGCGATGCAGCCTGCGGAGCAACTTATCCCGATGATTTGTCAATGAAAACCCCCAGCGAAGAAAGTGGCAAGTGTAGTCCGGAAGAAACCCCTGCATCCAAACCCCTGCGTGGATACTGAGAATAAAGTTTTCCATTTATTTGGTTGTTTGTCCTCCTTATCTAATAAGGAAGCATAAAGGGTTACTCTTTTTGTGATTAAACCCAGCTGTTTTTAAAGAACGACAAGAAATAACCTGCCTTGCGCATTTTCTACTTGTCCATTTTTGTGGAAGTTCTACACAGGACAAAGATCGAGAGAAA
>NW_015601295.1:0-446 GCF_001515605.1 Sinocyclocheilus anshuiensis | reverse complement strand
ACACAGATCAGACACTGAAACAGAGGACGACCAGTGATGCCTAGTCCTATAAAAAATATTGGTAATGACGAAATACCTGGAAACCAATTTGACATTATAAAGAACAAACAATTCAGACAGGTACCAATCTCACAAATAGAGAGACTGAGGTTGAAGAACTCGGATGCAACTCCACTTCCTGTTCCTGTGAAGATGAGCCAGATCACATAGGTGTGCATTGGAAGACCAACCAGGAAATTAAAGCTGTACACAGCAATATTCATAATGTTAATTTGTTCTGTAGATGTGAAGTTCATAGATTCTGCAGATGTGAAGTTAACTGTTAAGTTATGCATCTCCTCTTGTTGATCTTCTCAGCTTATAAGCTCGTAAATCATCAATAATGCACCTGTGATCTATGGGAAGACAAAAATATAAATGTACACTTAAAAAAATTTGTGTAGAAA
>NW_015601294.1:0-446 GCF_001515605.1 Sinocyclocheilus anshuiensis | reverse complement strand
TTTGTACTATTTCATAGTTGCACTATATAAATAGATGTTCCTGGATCAATCTATAGGAGAAAACCATAAAAATATTTTGATCAACTCAATTTGTGTTATGTGGTGTCCTTCACGGTTGCCCAAACACCATAGCATTTTTTGTTCAGTATTTACATCCTATGTGGTAATTGTTTGTGCAATAAAAGAAATTCCTTTTATATCTATTTTCAATGAATGTATTGAAAGTTGATTTTCCAGGTAATGCATAATAAGCACACCTAAACAAAATTGTTACATTTTAAAATGATCCTCCAATCACACAGGCTAAATATTTCTTATTGTTACAGTGAAAATGCTGGTTACTAAGTTTCTTGCAGTATTTTTTATTTACACACTTAGACACTATATGGGCTACTGATTTCACAAAAAAAAATCACAAATAAATAAAGATTTAAACTTTATCTTAA
>NW_015601293.1:0-445 GCF_001515605.1 Sinocyclocheilus anshuiensis | reverse complement strand
CACTGATAAAGGGCCTCTGTCTAACTCTCCATTCTCTCCCACTCACCTCTATCTGACAGAGTCAGCACACCACAGTATTACTCCATTGTCTCGCTCACAGGTTGCTGATAGCACAGGTACTCCGGTGGAGGGATGTGGGTGTGTGTTTGTGTGCTCTGAGATACTCAGGGTAGGTGGAAGGATAACAATGATGCTGACGATGACGATGATGATGGTATTAGTGAAGATAATGTGTGTGTCTTGGGAAAGAGGGGGTGTATGGCAGATAGAGAACAGATAAGAACTGCTTGCTTGGGCAGCGGATGGGTTGTCTGTCCTCGCTTCTTGTGTTGGTGAGTGCGTACCTATAATGCAAGGTGAAAGATGGATGTCTGTCATGCAGTGGATTCAGATCAACCTGAGCTTCTTTCTTTCTTTCTTTCTTTCTTTCTTTCTTTCTTTCTTT
>NW_015601292.1:0-446 GCF_001515605.1 Sinocyclocheilus anshuiensis | reverse complement strand
TTCTTCCTTTTCCTCGGATGATCCTGGGTGGATGGCTGGATGCACGAACATGCTCGCCACGGCGGGCGGGGCTTAGTATGTAAATTAACCGTATAATGTTCCGTCATGACGCTGCCGTGAGTGGGCGGGGTTCAGTATGTAAATTAGCCAGATAATATTCAGTGGGCGGGGCTTCGCGTGTGAATATAAACAATATGCCTTTTGACTTGTGTGATTAAAACAAACACTAATTATTATTAATGGAAAAAAATATTTATTTTATAGCATTTAGACGATTTAAACCACGCATAACAATACGGTTAAGAATAATATGAATAATGGTAAAAATGAAATAACTGAATAAAACAATAAAACAGCATTACACAAGAGAATAGAGAAAAATACAAATACTAATCAAGAATATTGCAGATATAGGATGTTATGTTTTTATTTAGATCTAGTGTTAA
>NW_015601291.1:0-446 GCF_001515605.1 Sinocyclocheilus anshuiensis | reverse complement strand
GGTTGGAGCTAAACTCTGCAGGAAAGCGGATCTCGAGGGCCAGAGTTGCTGACCCCTGACGACTTACACATTGAGCAGATGATAGATGGGATTTATGTAGTGAACAAATGTGAAACAAACTGTTTAATGTGCATCATGGGATGCATTTGAAGCAGTATTGAAGGAGTTCACATATATGCTGGTCATTTTTGGGATGATTTTCCTTCACTATCAGTTTAAACTCATCAGTTAAGAGTATTTACATTTTAATTTAAATTATGTACTAAAAATCATATCAACTAAATCCATTTTAAACATTTAGAGGAAATTTTTTTCATGATCTTCAGCTATTTCAGCATAGTCATGTGTTCAAACATTTTTACTAAGACAGATAGACGGAGAGATGATAGACATGATAGACGGATGATAGATAGACAGACAGATGATAGACATGATCGATAGACAGA
>NW_015601290.1:0-446 GCF_001515605.1 Sinocyclocheilus anshuiensis | reverse complement strand
AAGAGACTGTGTAACCAGCTGGGAGATTTCTGGGAAGTGGGATGTGATTTCTGCAGTGCTGGATACTTTAGAGAGGGCAGTGAATAAAGCCGATTTGATAGCAAAGAGGTACATGTGCGTTTCCTTGGGGAGAACAACAACCATCTGATTGAACGTCTGGGTCAAAAGCATCTCCCTCTCAGCATTACTGCTCAGGCTATAGTTTGACATGGAGAGGTTGAATAGGATGTGGGTGGCCATGGCACTGCTAAGGATCAAGGGATGGGTGACCTCTTGAACGTATTGTCCATTTGGAAGAGTTGTAATATTCGAGAGGGCAAGAACATGGTTTAGGGAGTTAGAAATCTTGCTGGTGGACATCATGACTTTTTCTATGTCTCCGGGATATGCCTCGAGCAATGCAAAGGCTTGCAGCATTTGTCCAGATATGTTGAAATACACAGCTA
>NW_015601289.1:0-446 GCF_001515605.1 Sinocyclocheilus anshuiensis | reverse complement strand
ATACTGTTGTTGTTGATCAAACAAACTTGAACTCTTACGAGTCTCAGCGTACCGGCATTAGTCAGAGTTTCACATTCTGAAGAGGTCTGTGGCGTCATCACAAAAGCTCCAAAACAAAATTTCAAAGGTGATGCAAAATGCGAAAGGGC
Organism: Sinocyclocheilus anshuiensis; assembly: GCF_001515605.1. Taxonomy (NCBI): domain Eukaryota; kingdom Metazoa; phylum Chordata; class Actinopteri; order Cypriniformes; family Cyprinidae; genus Sinocyclocheilus; species Sinocyclocheilus anshuiensis. The sequence continues at coordinate 297 of NW_015601289.1, read as the reverse complement.
CTTTGCCGCCTGACATGACCAGACATGTCCGCCTCTGCGTTGTGCCATACGCAGACAATGCAATTCCAGTTCATGGTTGAATGTATTGTGAGATAGAAATGATTAAACATTGCTTAGAGTTTCATTTTGTGAATTAGATTGTCTGCCTGATGTATGAAAGTAGGTTAGAGGTGTTGTGACGCTGATGAGTTCAGGAAAAAACCCTGCTGAATTCTTCTGAATATGTCTTTCACAATCTCTGAAATTAAGTCAAATGGCTTATATTGCTAAGTGTATTTACCTCTTCGGGCTTATCTA
>NW_015601288.1:0-446 GCF_001515605.1 Sinocyclocheilus anshuiensis | reverse complement strand
GGCCAAGTTTGCCCACCCCTGCTTTAGATGGTAACAACAGCACTGATCAACATCTTTAATGCTGATAAAGAGTAAAAATAACATGCAGTCATGAAACAAAGATTTAGAATTGTTCATTCCATTGGGTCCGATAAAGACTTGTAAAGGAGCTCTTATTTAAGCTCTTTTTTTTTTTAACTCCTACAGCACTACTCTAGTGATCACAGCTGTCCAAAAATAAATACATGAATACAAAAAAACACACAGAAATATTGTCCCTATGCCTAGAGTGCCATATTACGCGTCTTCTGAAGCCATACAAAATCTCTATTAGTTGTTCAATGAAAATCTCAAAAAAAGGTGTCATGTGGCTTTAGAAGACTTGAAATATAACACGCAAGTTGTAAAGATGTATAGATCAGTGGTATTTTAGTATTATTTATATGGTATTGTAGTATTTATTAATA
>NW_015601287.1:0-446 GCF_001515605.1 Sinocyclocheilus anshuiensis | reverse complement strand
TTTTGCAAAGACACCGAAGGAAAAACAGCTGCTTTTGAGTACATGAGATCCTTCAAAGACAAGTGGAGCTGGGAGAATCTGTCACTCTGCTTAGAGAGTTATTGTCTTTTAAAGACAAAGTTTATTCATACTTCTGCATGAGTTAGTTTAAATTTTTGTTGTTCTTGTTGCATTTATAAGACTGTAACCAGTAGGTGTCCTCAGCATTCTCCATTTCGAGCGCATCTATAGAGTGAATCTAGCTAGTATAATCCATCTGATCTCTAACAGTAAATTTAGCTAACTTCGTAAACTAGCGTTGCATACCTGAGGTAATTTTATGTTTTATGTTACTCTGTTTGCTGTGCAGAGTTTCTCTCTCCTTTGCTTTGCTTGTCTGCTATTTTACATGAGCAAGCTCTTTAAAGGGAGTTCACCCAAAAATGAAAATTCTGTCATTAATTACT
>NW_015601286.1:0-446 GCF_001515605.1 Sinocyclocheilus anshuiensis | reverse complement strand
TAAGGGTTTACAACATGAAAGAGTTTAAAATGTGTTAAATAACTGGGCTGATATAGGCTATTTAAGAATTTTCAGTATACACATTATCCCACCGTTAACAATTGTGACCGAACATAAAACACACACTTTTCTTAAAAATAAAAAAAATATATAAAATATTCCTATAATTTTTTTTATCCATCCCACATTCTTGTAAGTCCATTAACTGATCGTCTTTTTTTCCATAATATTTGTATATTATTATTATAATTATTTTGGTTATATTTTTATATTCATTGTTATGTATTTCATTTCGATCTCTTTACTTAACCTTCTGAATAGTTTTGTGAATAATAGCCTACTGTAAATGCTCGACATGCAAATAAAGCTTTGATTATGCTGTATGACTGGAATTTTTACTAGAAGTGCAGTTTAAAGGTTGAATTTAACATATATTTCATTTTATT
>NW_015601285.1:0-446 GCF_001515605.1 Sinocyclocheilus anshuiensis | reverse complement strand
GGGATAGAAGGTGTTTCTCTGACTCTATAGACATATAGACTCTATAGGATAAATATTTATATAAAGTTATCTATGAGTAGACACACTTGGTGGTGGTCAGTTGCGGTCAGTATTTTTCAGCAGTTTTTTAGACCCATCTTTAATTCTTTCTGCAGTTGTGCAGTTTACTGGGTCATCTGTTAGTATTGATCTGTTAGTTTCTTTCCTTTTTAGACACACAGTGTTTTGACTGTGGTCTGATGCTTTGAAAGAGAACAGATGCAAATCTGTGATCATGCAGTCGACTGTTGAGCAACCATGAAACTATTAATAAATTCACAAGTAAATTAAAAATGGGTCAGCCTTGATCTGTACCTCCTCAGAGTTACTCCTCAACATTTACACTGTTTTGCTGAAATCTCTAAACTACAAATATGTAGTTATTCTCATTGTCTGTGGAGGAATCG
>NW_015601284.1:0-446 GCF_001515605.1 Sinocyclocheilus anshuiensis | reverse complement strand
TCCACAGGAGCTGCTGAAACAGTTCTACTCTGCCATCATTGAGTCCTTCCTGTGTTCATCCATTACGGTCTGGTTTGGTTCAGCTACTAAATCAGACACCAAGAAACTACAACAGACAGTCAGGACTGCTGAGAAGATTATTTGTCCCCCCCCTGCCGAACCTCCAAGATCTTTACACCTCCAGATTGAGGAAAAGGGCTAAGAAAATTACTTTGGACCCCACACACCCAGCCCACTCTCTTTTTCAACTGTTGCCCTCTGGTTGGCGCTACAAAACACCGACCACCAGAACAGCCAGGCACAAGAACAGTTTTTTACCTGCAGGATATATTCAGCCAGAACAATTAAAGGGTTAGTTCACTCAAAAATTAAAATTAGGCTGTGTTTTACTCACCCCAGAGTAGGGCTGGGTATCGAGTTCGATACTTTTTAGGCACCGACTGAAT
>NW_015601283.1:0-446 GCF_001515605.1 Sinocyclocheilus anshuiensis | reverse complement strand
TAATGAGGGAACACCTGAAATCAAGGAACACAATGAGACATGGGAGAAACTAGGCCATGGAGCACATGGGGGGGGGCGGGGAACACAAGACACAGGACTGACAATATGCTTGTGTGGTGTGTGTGTATATACATGTATATGAATCAATTTTTCAGGATTCTTTGATAAATATAGTTCAATGAACAAAGTTAAATGAACAGCATTTATTTTAAATATAGTTTGAATGGTAGTATCACAGTTTACACAAAAAAATATTAAGCAGCATCAACATTTTAATAAAAAATATGATGATTTTGAGATGATTTTGGAAGGATCATCTGACACTAAAGACTGAAGTAATGGCTGCTGAAAATCTTAAAATACATTGTTATTTTAAAATAATATTTCACAATATTACAGGCTTTACTGTATTTTTATCAAATAAATGCAGCCTTGGTGAACATAAG
>NW_015601282.1:0-446 GCF_001515605.1 Sinocyclocheilus anshuiensis | reverse complement strand
TGCAGATACACAAAGGTGTGATGTTTCCACGCCTCCCACCTGCGGTGCATTAAAACCCCCTGGAAATGTTTCAGGAGGGGGTGGATGGAGACCTTCCTGTTGTGTTTTTGCAGTGGGCGCTCTGTGCATGGATTAGGTTGCACTGAGGGCCGTGTAACATCCGTGTAGCATCTGTATATTACTTTCAGCCCTTGGTATGTGTATTGTACAAATCATGAAGGCCCGTTTAACTCACACTGATCAGGTGTTTTGCACCTATATGTCTATGAAGCGTGTGTTTGGGTGAACACTCGTCTCTTATGTAACCCTGTCACTGAGTTACAGTGTGAGAGTGTTACACAGATACAGCCGCTGACGGGTAAACTGTGTCTCTGTCACGGCATTAATTTTTTAAAAACTGTGGGCATCTATATGTCAGCTCCTCTTACTGTCAGCAGGATATCGAG
>NW_015601281.1:0-446 GCF_001515605.1 Sinocyclocheilus anshuiensis | reverse complement strand
TGCATTGAATAAGAACCTTGAAACAATTACATCCCTATTCAACACATGACATGGACAATGAGTGAAGGTGACAAGTGAAGAGTTTAAGTTTAAAAAATAAACTGATTGCAGTGTGTTATTCTCCACATATAGCACTTTCTGAACCCTAAACACGTTTTGTCACAAAAGCCGGTATTGTCCATGGTCAGTGCATCGCGAGTTCACATTTTACAGCAGAAACAGACAAGCGCCCTTGTTTGTAAACAAAACCTGATAAGTCCTTTTTAGTGAATCAGTGGCCTGTATCACGAAGCCGGTTTCAGTTTTTACTCAGGTAAGTTTGCGTTTAGTTTGAGCAAACTCTTGAGTTTTCGGGCTCAAGAAGGTGGGTTAGTTTTGAGCGGGTTTTGTCACCATGGTAACTTGGCTCTGGAGCAGGTTTTATTCTGAGTTAGAGATCGCAAACC
>NW_015601280.1:0-446 GCF_001515605.1 Sinocyclocheilus anshuiensis | reverse complement strand
GTCAGTACCAGTCTGGTGTTTGATAAAGCCAGCAGATGCTAGATGACAGTCAGGGTGAGTGCAGGCCTTGCAGACTCACTGACTGGGGAGAACAGTTACCCACGGCAGCTCCCACACCGTGATGGACAGCATATGGCATGGAAGTGACAATAGACTCCAGCTATGGAGAGCATACTGCATTGGTGTGTATTGGTTCTATGTGTGTGTACTTCCAGGCTTCTGCATGCACTCATGTAATCCGTTTGTGTGAATGTGGGCTGAGTTTCCTGTTTGTGGACTGGTTTCAGCAAGTCAACCTAACTGATCAAATTCTTACTCGATGCCATGCGTTACATAAATGGATATTTGTATCTGTGAGAGTTGACTGATAGGCATATAAACAAGGGACAGATGTTGACTCATGTGACATCTCTTGGCAGATGTGAACTCGTGAGGGAACCCCCTCC
>NW_015601279.1:0-446 GCF_001515605.1 Sinocyclocheilus anshuiensis | reverse complement strand
TTTTTTTAAAGTATAATAATATTTATATATTTATATAATGTATATAAAAGTCAAAGTGTATAATTATATAAACACCCATTTATAAAAAACTTCATACCTTGTCATTCATGTGTACAATTTGTATATATATTATAAGTTATATATGTAAATTATTATAAAACCATCCAACAATTTCTTTAAAAAAAAAAAGAAATCATCTTCTTGCACAATATTCACATCATCATACATTATACCAAAATCCACCTGAGGGCTGATCAGACCTTTATTCCAGGACGTTACACATGCTTTAGTGCAGATTTGACTAAGTTTAACTTAAATAATCACCAAATAACCTTTATTACTTCATAGTAAATTCCACCAGAGCCATAACTCAGACGGAAGCATGTGTTTGTGGCGACTCACCCAGTCTGTTCATGAAGGTGACCCAGGGCAGGTACGTGGTCTGG
>NW_015601278.1:0-446 GCF_001515605.1 Sinocyclocheilus anshuiensis | reverse complement strand
CGGTTGGGGCCGCTGAATCCAAAATTTCAGAGTAGGCGACGATTCTTTTTGGTGGTTCAAACCCTGAAAGATAAAACCACATAGCAGCTTCTTAAAGGAACAGTGCATCCTCATGTCATCCCAAACCTATTCCAAAATACAGGTTTGAAACAATACGAGGGTGAGTAAAAAAACTAAAATAATAACAACAACAACAGAATTAAATTTTTTTATATTGCCTTGTATGGACAATTATTTGATTATATAATTTTTAAAAAGGTCAAAAATAATTATAATGTAAAATCTTTAATATTTTGAATTAAATTAATAATCTTTAATATTAAGAATTAAATTAATAATAAATGTACAATTATAATTTAATTTATTTACCTTTTTTTAAATTAACAGTTAAAAAAACAATTAAGCTGAATTTTCAGCATAATTACTCCAGTCTTCAGTGTCACGTG
>NW_015601277.1:0-446 GCF_001515605.1 Sinocyclocheilus anshuiensis | reverse complement strand
TCGACTTCCTTTGTCCTGATGAAAGGTCAAGCGAAGCGCGGAGGCGCGTACCATATGCACCATGTTTTAAAAGCTCTCGTTTTTCGCCTCGCCATCCATCTGACACATATTCCTGAAGTGAGAGTGTGAGCGAGAGAGACACCGCGGATCTGCTATGAAATGAACTCAATGACCCATCCCCCTCTCTCCAGAACACAGGCACAGATCGCTTGCGTACTACAGTACGCACTGCGCTGCGCACAGATAAAGGCTGGTTTAAGTATGCAGTACAGCAGTACTCCAGAATGAGGACACTACTTCAGAGGGTATGCACGTGACGTCACCGTCAGCTGGAGTGAGTACGGTTCCGCCCACTGAGTGGAAAAAGAGCCCAATGTGCATACTATCCATCCTAAATTCTGTGTGATGTTAGTAATTTTCAATACTATTTAGGGCAGATAGGGTGG
>NW_015601276.1:0-446 GCF_001515605.1 Sinocyclocheilus anshuiensis | reverse complement strand
GGTAAGTGATTAATGACAAAATTTTCATTTTGGGGTGGAGTAACACTTTAAGTGCACTGCCCAGGAAGCTGACCATTTCTAGGGCCGTCCCAGTGTCAAAATCAATCCAGTGCACTGACACTTTCACTCCCTAGAAATTCCCAGAATGCATGGGAAAAAACACCGGAAATATTTTCTTAAGTCCCACAAGCTGTCAGAGAAATTTATTATGAAGCCTTATTTTCTGTCTTTAAAAATAGATTCTGTTTGTAATTATCTTTCATCCCTAATGTGCATGAAAACTTAAGTAATTAGAGTTGTTAGAAGAAGATTAAAAATCCACTTTTTTATTTATATACATTTATGCATGCTCTAAAATGCTTCAATATTTATTAAACATTTGAAACATTTAAAATGGCATTAAGCATGCATCATCTGTTTTGCTACATTTGAAAAAAGGACAAGTG
>NW_015601275.1:0-446 GCF_001515605.1 Sinocyclocheilus anshuiensis | reverse complement strand
GTGTGAGTGTGTTCGAGTATGTGAATGTGTGTGTGTTGTTGAAGGGAAGATGTTAAAAGCCACAGATGATGAATAATTAACCGCTCATGTGAGTGCTCTGCTCTCAGAAGCCTGTTTATTGTTCTACAAGGTCAGAGAGACAGAAAGAAGTCGAGTGGCCTTTAACTGGAAATATTGTCATCCTAGCATCTATATTTGCAGAATGTGTTATGACTCGAGATTCCAATTTGCAGTTTAACTCAGAATTGGATCAGAAATGTAAAGTGAGTGTTTGTTTCTGAAGTGATAACGGCGAGTCCAGCCACAGATATGAGTCTGTTGTTCTCAGTGTTTGCTCTCAGTTATCATGTGTGTTGGTGAACTGAACTCTAATATCAGTTATTGTGTGTGTGAGTGTGTGTGTGTGAGTGAGAGAGAGTATGTGAGTGAGAGAGAGTATGTGAGTG
>NW_015601274.1:0-444 GCF_001515605.1 Sinocyclocheilus anshuiensis | reverse complement strand
CACACACACACACACACACACACACACACACACAGACACAAAATAGACAGCATTTACATTATGTAGCCTATATTTTTGATAAATAGCTTCAATGGAAGCATGAAAATCAACTAGATTGAAGTCTGTACAAAGAGTTGGTGTTGCTAGCACCATAATATAGGCCTAAACTTGACAACTTTTAGGCAAAGAAGAGGCACCTGACCCTGACGCCGCCTGCTGCATGTTCACAATGACCTTTGGCCCTTTCATTGTAAACTCTTCTTGAACTTTTGACGCCATTGATCCACTCATGGCCTTAACTTTTCTGCACAAAGATAAGAGCTGTATTTCTGTGTCCTTAAACGGTTAGAGGACCTGGATGAGCTGTGCTCTTCCTTTAAGGCAAACTCCACCTTGTTCCCACTTCTCGTCAACTCTTGTTTCAAAGGGGGCGATGTTACACAT
>NW_015601273.1:0-446 GCF_001515605.1 Sinocyclocheilus anshuiensis | reverse complement strand
TTGGCTATTGCTACAAATATACCTGTGCTACTTATGACTGTTTTTGTGCTCCAGGGTCACGTATGTATTTTTTTCTTTTATATTTTGTGTAAAGGTGCAGTAAGCTATTCCATTTAAAAACAAAAACAAAAAAAGTTTAAGGGTTAAAGTCAATGATTTCCACCACTAGGGGCGCTCTCGAAAATCTGGTTTCATGTGAACACTAATCTCTAAACTGAAAATATCAGGATAGGGTTTAGAAGATGCTAAAAACGCCAAAGTGAAAACAATGATCTAATCAAACAGTTACACATTTTTTCATGCGTTTTTAATCAACCAGTTTGTCTTCGACTAAATGAGTCATGTCATTCATAATTTCACATGTGGGATTAAATAATCTGAGCGGTTGTAATGATTGAAGCAGCCAAACAATAAATAAACAAAACAACCTATAATCGCTTGCTAAG
>NW_015601272.1:0-446 GCF_001515605.1 Sinocyclocheilus anshuiensis | reverse complement strand
AAAATAATGTTCTTTTTAGCAACGTCATATGACCCCTTTAACAGGTGAAGTTGTCAACTTGCTTATAGCTAACTATTTAAATAATAACATCCAGATTAATGGTGAAAACATTTTAAGGCAGGGGTGGGCAAATCTGACAGTTGGGGGTACATTCACACTACAACGATTGTACTAAAAATTCATTTTTTAAGTTTTGTGTACAGAATGATTCCCATTCACATGGACCTATGAAAACGACTAAAAATGCTGTATTATGCACGTCAGACCAGTAGTTGGCGATGTCACTTTTTAAAGAAACACTACGCATATATGCATTCCTACAGACTGAACATGTAATATGCATGCAAATGACGTCACCATTTACACAAATTTGTTTTTGTAGTTTACATGAGATAATGGTTTCATTTTCAAAAACTTGCACTTTGAAACCCGTTTTCAAAAGTTTG
>NW_015601271.1:0-446 GCF_001515605.1 Sinocyclocheilus anshuiensis | reverse complement strand
ATAATGTTCTTTTTAGCAGCATCATATGACCCCTTTAAGGTTAAAGCACCGTCACTAATTTAAGAAGCACTCTCAGCAATTTGATTTTAGTTCTGGGCCTGTTTTGAAGTTTTCAACTTTATACTGAACAGTTTAGGGAATTAATGTAATATCCTTTTGCTGTAATATTAACGTTTATAGGTTTGTCATCTCAAATTCTATTTCAAAACAAGCACATTTTTGAGATTTTGAGGGAGATCTATTGCTGGTAGAAGACTATGACATTTGTTACAGTTTTGTCTTCCAATGACTGATTGCTTCTAGTACAGACATGTCTTTTATTTCTCAATGTGTTAATCATAATCAATGAAAAAGTGAAAAGTGTTGTTCCTGCCAGTTGAACAGAGGCTTTACCCTGTCAATCATACCATGTATCTTCTAGCAGTTTGTTGCTTTGAGGGAAAGTT
>NW_015601270.1:0-446 GCF_001515605.1 Sinocyclocheilus anshuiensis | reverse complement strand
GCATAGGTTCAAACAGAGAGGCTTCCTTTTGGGGTTAATAACTCTGCTCCGCTGCCTGTTGAGACCCCAGCGTTTGAATATGAAACCCACAATCCATCCGTGGCAATATGCTGCTGATGTTGTCTTTTGAAGATGCATAGATAACATCTATCTTTAAAAGCATATACAATTAGACTGGTGATCTTTGACACATAACTTAAGGCTGCAATGCTTAATGGATAGTGCTTATAGTATGCATATTAGATCATACTGAACTACATACTAAGCAACATCTTGGTAGAAATCGGCTCTGGACCCCCCTGTTCTCGGTCCCATCTTTCCCCCGCTTGCGACGCCCCTGCTCAGGAGCACATGGGAAGTGCGTCGCTGATTCTTCACAGTAGTATGCTGCTCTCTTGTGGTAAAAACAGACATATTCAACTTTGTATTAAATTCAATTAATCAAA
>NW_015601269.1:0-446 GCF_001515605.1 Sinocyclocheilus anshuiensis | reverse complement strand
GACACGTTTGCTCATAAAGATTTTTAATGGCGTTTTAATGCCGGCTGAAATATAAAATAAACTGAAATTAAAATGAATCCTGAAATTATAAAAATAAAAGCTAATGAAAAATATGAAGAAATACTTTAATAGTATGAAAATAACACTGAAATAATAAGCAATAATACTGATGACCTAATTAAGCACCACTAATAGCTTTCAAGAATAACAGACCCTGTTTAAACCATTTTAGAAAATGACACAAAGGCCCAGTGGCAAAGATGATCAATCACTTATGAGTCACAAAGGCATGGCATCATCATCACGTGAAATGGGCTTTTATAGCCGCATATACTCCAGTTGTAAAGATAACCACAGTTAATCATTACTCCGCTGACTGAGGGTTAGTTTGGACGATAAGACATACTTATACAGTGCTCTATATGCATACAGCTTCCCTACTACAC
>NW_015601268.1:0-446 GCF_001515605.1 Sinocyclocheilus anshuiensis | reverse complement strand
AAGAGACAGACATATACTGACGCTGTTTGAAAGTAACGTTAATCACAAATTAATAGCAGTAGTCCCTGTTGAAACCAATATCATAAACCAGTCTAAGACGATTTAGGCTATTGGTTTTAATTGGTTTTGAATTGGCCAAATTGGTGTTTAACAATAAGTCCCCAACCACCTCTGTAAAACCAGCAAACCAGACCAACCCGGGAGACCAGCATACCCATCTGAGATGTTTCAAGATGGTTATTTCAGTAGCGGTAATAATAACTGCAGTAACTAAGGTGAAACTATGGTTACTATGGTGAATTCTCGTCGTTGTTTTCGGTAACAGCCGCATGTCAAAGCCAAAACAAAAGTTACTCACGTCCCAAGCACCTCCTTGAATTCAAACATCTCCTTGATATCAGCGACCTGCTTCTTCCACGAGCAATCCCCGCCGGCCTCTCCGTTCT
>NW_015601267.1:0-446 GCF_001515605.1 Sinocyclocheilus anshuiensis | reverse complement strand
GAAAAATCTTACTGAGCCCTAAACCTTCAAACAGTGGTGTAGGTATAAAATAAAACAATTAACTTAACATATAATGCAATGCAACATTCCTCAAAAGCCTGATGGATTATATTTGGTACTCACATTGTAACACCATTTTTCTAGAAAATGGTGTGTGGATAATCACTAAGTCGCTTCAGTCCAGTAAGTGTTCATCTTGCAATATTACTAACAATATGTAAGTTATTCTTATGTTTACTTTATAAAAAAAGATTTCACAGCAAAAAGACATGTGTACCATGCCCTGAAGGTGGATGTTTTTAGAATGAGAATAATAAAATATAAACTATCAGTCAGACAACAGCTTGTAGCTGGTTTTTCATTAGTTGTACACAATCATGTTCAAAATTTAGAGATCTTATAAATTTGCATATCAAATATGATACAGTAGGCTTTATAGGGTTAAT
>NW_015601266.1:0-446 GCF_001515605.1 Sinocyclocheilus anshuiensis | reverse complement strand
CATTCTGACAGGCTCCAATCGCAGGTCAGGCGGGAAAATCTGAAGTGTTGCTCTGCTCAATACTGATTGGTTTAGGCCTATCGGCACTGAGGAAAATAACGTACAAATTTAAAATGTTGCTATCTGTTTTTATACAGTCTATGGTTGCTATACATAGCACTTGTGCTGAATCTAAAATCGCCACTCTGTACCCTCAAATAGGACACTTTTCGAGGGGACATCCATTTGTAGTGATGTCCAAAACCTGAGTGGACGCTATCGAGTGCACTCATTCACGCACCGCAATAACAAGTACGATGTACACTCAACGGCTGTCCGAAATCGCTCAATCGTTTTCATTCATTCCTTCAAGTTAACTGTATTACTGGACATTATAAGGGGCTATTTCGGATTGGCTTAGCCCCACCAGCTCTGAGAAATGTAACGCAAGTTAACCATGAACAGAG
>NW_015601265.1:0-446 GCF_001515605.1 Sinocyclocheilus anshuiensis | reverse complement strand
GGCACCCATTCACTGCAGAAGATCCATTGGTGAGCAAGTGATGCACTGTAATGCTATATTTCTCCAAATCTATTCCGATGAACAAACAAACTCATCTACATCTTTGATGACTTGAGTACATTTTCAGCAAATTGTTATTTTTGAGTGAACTGTTCTTTTAACTACAAGTTTCCTTTATGAGAGCAGATACAAAAAGACAATCTTTTCTTTAGCTCTGAAGGAGTTAAACCACTTTTGAGTGACCTATTTTTGTAACATGATCCCTAAAAACCTTGATCTGTAGCAAACGCAAGACGGCCATATCTAGAGAGCAAAAGAAAACCGTTCAATTCAGACAAGTCATGAAGAAAAGATAACGGACCCAACACAAATCCAGTGAGAACAAACCGTAACAGTGTATCAAATCAAAGCGAAGGCTCTTTAGTGCAGACATAGATAAAACGCAC
>NW_015601264.1:0-445 GCF_001515605.1 Sinocyclocheilus anshuiensis | reverse complement strand
TTTGCTGAATATATATATATATATATATATATATACTTAACCCAAACTTTTGAACAGTAGTTTATGGTAGATGCACTAAGTGGACTTCTGTTTATTTGGCAAGCAACTGATGAAATCCATTAGTTGCAATCAGTTTTGGTTTTTATAATTAACTTAAATGAGGCTCATCACGTTGCATAACATTTACTTCTTTTATTTGTTTTTAATCCCTTTCATTTCAGAAGTCCAAACTTTGTTGGTTCACACCACAGACCTTTTTTATAACGGACCGATCAGATCAAAATTCAGCAGGGTGTCTGGGAAACTATTGCCGTGATGCCCATTGCATCAAATTAACCTGCCTGGAGTCAGACGATGAGCTTCTTGGAGATTTCTCGCACTTTTCCTTTCCCTTTACCAAACCATATAAATTAAATATCGACTACCCAAATGTGTGTTCTCAGTC
>NW_015601263.1:0-446 GCF_001515605.1 Sinocyclocheilus anshuiensis | reverse complement strand
TGCTTTAAGTGATTATTGAATTACTGAGTGCTGCTATTGGAAGAGTCAAATTCACAAATGAATCATATGCCATCTGTGACAAGAACACATGAAAAAAAAATGATTCTAAAGGATGATTTATTCAAAATCTCTATTAGGTCTCAGATCAATTAAAACATGGAGATCAAACAGACAGATTTGGCCTTGAGGTTGTTATGTTTGATCACACTCATGCAGGGGAGGAACCCCAGTGCACTGGTTTTGCATGTGACTATGCAAATTTATACTAAAAAGATCACAGCTCTGGCTCATTGTGCAACCATGGGGACAAAGTCATCTTTGATTTGGGCTCCTACTGTTATTTGGTTACTTCTAGCACACACTGAACTGCTCTGCCTGATTGTGGGAGTACCTAGAATGCCAAGCAATGGCACAGCTTTCCAAAAATGACGTACGTATATATATAT
>NW_015601262.1:0-446 GCF_001515605.1 Sinocyclocheilus anshuiensis | reverse complement strand
TCACATATTTTGTCCCGTCTGTTGCTATGGTTATCACTATGTCAAATGGAATTTCCTTCCCACCTCATATATTTTCCATTACCATGTCCTTTTTTGAGGGCTTGTTATTCTACTTGTATCAAAAAAGTAACAATAATTTTAATAGTAATTGGTAATATCTAAAAGTCATGAAGTATCTTAGATTTTGGGGCTTACCATGTTTAAATTTCTTGATAGAGCTGCCCAATAAAAAAAAAAAAATATATATATGTATGAATATGAGACATGATTGTATGTTGGGATATACAGGTGCATCTCAGAAAATTAGAATATCATGGAAAAGTTCATTTTTTGGTAACTTATTTCAAAAAGTTAAACTTTGATATTCTAGATTCATTGCATGTGAAGTAAAACATTCCAAAAGTTTGTTTTAATTTTGATGATTAGAGCCTACAGCTCATGAAATT
>NW_015601261.1:0-446 GCF_001515605.1 Sinocyclocheilus anshuiensis | reverse complement strand
CCCCAGCTTTGAGTTTAGAGTTTGCCAGGCATCAATCACTTGTAAACGCATTTTAGACTCTTTCCGACACACTTTGTTCAGCTCACATGGCGTCGTCTCTCACAGTGAACGCTGATTTAAATAGACTCAGAGATACAAGTGCAGAAGTTTGCTGAGATTGAGAAAAAATAATATTTTAACACCCAAAGTAATGTGATTCACTGTCATTTGCATTGCAAATTGGCTTTGTAAAATGTGTGTGGGATTCATTCTTGTAAAGGGGTATGTCACAGAGAGGTTGATGGCTGGTGTTGTACAGTAAGTCCAGAGAGAGCACGGCCCAGCAGTTAAAGTTCATCAGTAACTCTTTGTAATGGTGTGTGGGGGGCAGAGAGATGGATAGTGTATTCTGAGGAGTTTCCTCACCTCAGCTGTGTGTGGGATTCTCCCCTTAACCCCTCATCAGT
>NW_015601260.1:0-446 GCF_001515605.1 Sinocyclocheilus anshuiensis | reverse complement strand
ATGTCTTTCACACATCCAGTCTGTTTTTCTACATTAGTAAAATGCAGTTTTATAGGAGGTGTTGAATTTTATCTTTAGCTCCTTGCATTGTTTCTCATCATGTAGACAACAGGTTAAGTAAAAATATAGCGCATAAATTTAGCAAAATGCTCCTCTTTATAGCTGTTTTTTTTAGCTGACTGATGAGTTTGTTTTACACATTTTCTGCAGTTTGAAACAATGAATGAGCAAAACAGCATACCTTTGATGTCCATTCATGTTTATTTCATACTATAGTAGTAAAGAAAAAGATGTGAAGGGTTCACGTGATGCCACAACTGGAGCTGCTATTAGCAGGTGTGTTGTAAGCGCAGGTTTTCAGCAGAGATGAGGACTGTTTTTCCACTAAAACTTTGATGCACGGTGGACAGTAACTAAGTAGTTTTACTTCGTTACTGTACTTAAGT
>NW_015601259.1:0-446 GCF_001515605.1 Sinocyclocheilus anshuiensis | reverse complement strand
GATATAAAGTACACCACTTTTTAAATGTAAATTAGCATTCAAAAAATATCAATAATTACTTTTTTGACATCGGATACCACATTATCACATTTAAAGTCATAAAAACCACTGTAGGCTAATAACAATGTTTGAAAGCGGCATTTTCCCCATTGTTAATTGTACTAAGGACCTTGTTTGGAATTGCCTGACATGAATCATATTTTGAAGCGTCAGGAAAGGTTACAATATGTGAAGAAATCTACAAATAAAGCGAAAGAAAAGAAATGCATTATTTATTAATATTTAAATAAATTTTTACAAAATTACATATTAAAATTACATATTTCAATAGACAAATAACATATTAAAAATAAAATAAAACATTAAAGGTTTTATTTAATTTCCGTCATTTTGTCTTATGTAAAATATTAAAGGGGTCATATGATGCTGCTAAAAAGAACAGTATT
>NW_015601258.1:0-446 GCF_001515605.1 Sinocyclocheilus anshuiensis | reverse complement strand
TTGGGTTATGAGTCCGACTCTCTAACCATTAGGCCACGACTTATATGTATGATATATTTTAATTTAAATACATCAAATGCTACAATGGTGTGTAAATGTGTTGCAAATTTATAATATATATAATTATTTTTGTCATATTACCTTCATGAAAATGTGTTTTTGTTTGCTGGTTTGTTTTTTGCATTATGGTAATAAGAATTGAATAGGAACTTATGCTTAATTGTCATGAATATAATGTCACAGTGCAAAACAAGTAAATATTTCATATAATATAAACATCTGTTCTCCAAATCTCTTGTCATTAATCCCGTCGATTATGACAAAAGCTTGATTTATTTGTGTCAGGGAAGATTATTTACGCCCTTCTGTTACACCTCTACGTTTCTCTGTTTCGCTGTGTCTCTCTTTCTCTGTCAAGGTGTGGAGTTGTTGTGCGACCGTGATGT
>NW_015601257.1:0-446 GCF_001515605.1 Sinocyclocheilus anshuiensis | reverse complement strand
TCGCGTCGCTATATCATTGATATCGCGATATGACACTTTTTTTATTATGCAAAAATGTATACCGGTATTATAGTGGACGGTATGATATGGCACACCCCTAATATGCATTCCCACCAGGACTTATTTAACATTTAACAATGATAAGCCATGATTTACAGCAAAACTCAGACATCTCCGTCAGGCCAAAGAGGATGCCTACAGAAATGGGTACAGAGTCTTGAACAATCAGGCCAGGATCACACTGAATAAGGAGATTAGAGCGGCTAAAAGGAGCTACGCTGAAAAGTTGGAAGATCAGTTCACTTCCAATGACTCCGCTTCAGTGTGGAAAGGCCTGAAAGCCATCACAAGACACAATCCCCCAGCACTGAGTCTAATCAACAACTTGCTGAAGAACTAAGTGAGTTTTATTGTAGATTCGAAACCCCCCACACCCGTTCTGACCA
>NW_015601256.1:0-446 GCF_001515605.1 Sinocyclocheilus anshuiensis | reverse complement strand
TTATTTGGTTTCCTTAATATTTTAACATGGAAACACTCAGATTAAATTTCTGTTAGATGTGTGGAACACAAAAGGACAAATGCTAGCGTGCAAAACATCTTTCTCTTACAGGAAAAATGAAGTCCAATCATTGTTCAAATACCAACACTTGAAAAACAGTTTAAACTATTTTTAGACTTCTTTGCAACAGAAAACTTTCAGGGCCAATCAAAAATCTGTTTTCAAGTTGAAATCATAAATAAAATGATCAACTCAGTGATCATTTGTTTTGGAAATGTTCTAATAAGTGACGGTATATGGATAAAAATAAAATAAAGGTGTAGATTTGAGACGGCTGTATATCAGCATAATTTATGTTAAAATCTGGATGGAGACCAGCAAAGAGCTCATTATTCATCAGGCTGTTTGAACACCTGCTCCAGAAAACATGGCATGGATGGAAATGC
>NW_015601255.1:0-446 GCF_001515605.1 Sinocyclocheilus anshuiensis | reverse complement strand
TGTGCTTCATTTGAGCCCAAATCTGTTCCACACTCTTTTACGGCACCAAAAAACGGGCCTTTTCACGTCACTGAGGACTGTAAATCCATAAGTGTGTAAAGCTGCAGCTAATGAGCGCCTGACCTTGTGTCATGTTTTATATTGTTTCCTTACAGGCCTCATATCATGAGGAATTACATTTTCTTTGATGTTCTGGAATAAAAGTGCTTAATATGAGATGAAACTCAAAGCTTCCTATACAGCACAAAAGATAGATATTAAAAATAGGCTGCACAATGACATCTGCAAATTTATGATGCAATTAATGATAAACACATCTACACATAATCAGGTATGATGAATACAGAGTATTTCACTTGCATTTGCGACTAAAAATAGATGTGTGCAAACTGTAAAATGTATTCATGCTTTTTGGAAATTTTAGGTATCTTAAAACAGAAGTCTTA
>NW_015601254.1:0-446 GCF_001515605.1 Sinocyclocheilus anshuiensis | reverse complement strand
TTTTTGCAGAAAGATTTAGGTTTCATAACCGCAGTCAGCACGAGACCGATTCAGTAGCACAGTACGTCGCAGTTCTGAAAAAGCTGAGTGAACACTCCTCACATAGTGGCTCAAATTGACATACTCATACTGGCAAGGAATTAAAAGTGTGAAAAAGGACGCACTTGAGACAGTGCTATCAAAACACAAAAATGGAAAGGATTGGGCTTGTTAAAAGGTATCAAAGCCACAGTGTCACTCAAGCCACAGTCTCAGCCACGATTTTGCCAGGCACGCAATGTCCCCTATGCTTTGAAGCCAAAAGTTGAGGCTGAAATAAATTGTCTATTGGAGCTGGGGGTCATCTCCCCTGTGACATGCAGCGATTTGGCTACGCCAATCATGCTAGTTGTAAAAAGGAACGAGGATTAGAGGATTTGTGGAGATTTTAAGGTAACAGTGAATCC
>NW_015601253.1:0-446 GCF_001515605.1 Sinocyclocheilus anshuiensis | reverse complement strand
TGCATTTACTTTCTACAGTGTAGAGGTGCGGTCACGTTAGTGAATTTATTTTTAGCAAAAAAAAAATTGTCTATTGTCAATGTATTGATGTATGAAGCACATTTTACACAGAAGTGACTTTCAAACCAAGCAGCTTTCTGTTGGTCAGCATGTGAACAGTTTAAACACGTTGTGAAATCTTCGTTGGCCCTTTTTCTGCGTTGAGTTTTTTGGCCTCACGCAAATCCTGATCATGTGGATTCCTTAAATCCGCAGGTAAAACTCCCTCATCTCAATAAGAATCCACACGATCTGGAATTTTGTGCGAGGGACATGCGAGTAAAACATTTCCCCCATGCGAATTTCGCACCGGATTCAAGTTTGTTAAACTTTTAACATGCATACTCACCATATTTACCAATATATTTATTAAAGGGGTCATATGATGCAATTTCAATTTTTCCTTT
>NW_015601252.1:0-432 GCF_001515605.1 Sinocyclocheilus anshuiensis | reverse complement strand
CGCCACTCCAGGGACCGAGACTTGAGAGGCCCCCTTAAAATACCGCGCAATAATTGGAATTGCTTTATCTTTAGTCTCATCAATTAATGTGCAATTTTCCATTTAATTACCAACTCGCACACAAAATTTGCAATTAAAATGAGGCGTGATAACAGCAAAGATGCCTTTCGGCTGATAGCACTTGGAATGAGAACACAGGCGTTGTGTGTAATCAGTATACAAATCACACACACACAACGTTCTCAATTTGTATGATTTGGACGAGCTTCATAAAATATGCAACGCCAAGCCAGAATTTAATTTGTGCTTGGAAAATTCCTCATGTTTCCACGAAGTCCAACATGAAACGCACAGAGGTGCTGATGGTGTTTATGATCATGATAACCCAAAACCGTGTGTGTGTGTGTGTGTGTGTGTGTGTGTGTGTGTGTG
>NW_015601251.1:0-446 GCF_001515605.1 Sinocyclocheilus anshuiensis | reverse complement strand
AATATTATAATAATATTGTAATATTTATTTATAATAAACAATAAAAATATAAAAACACACATTCACACTGGTTTCAGTGCTTAGAAAATGCTCCCCTGTGGTGTACACTGCTATGTGTGATATTATTGAATATAAGAGTGCAACAGCAGCTCATAGAAACTTCAGTTGGGCTTTTGCTCTGGAGTGTTGAGATTTGGGCCGTGAGCCCAGATGCTTTGTGGGGTTCAATGCCGTTCCTCCTCCTTTCGCTACCTCTGTTTCTCATGTGCTCTCATCCTGTGTGTACTTGTGTTTTTGGACTGCTTTGCGATATCGTAAATCTGATAAGCATGTAGTAGTGTTGTTACCTGGGAAACCCACCCTTGGGATGTTTGCTGTCGGTTGGGTGGAAGAGTGTGTTGTTTGGCAAATCAGAGCACATTCCACGAGATCTGCAAACACTGCTA
>NW_015601250.1:0-446 GCF_001515605.1 Sinocyclocheilus anshuiensis | reverse complement strand
GTAAAGCTTGTAAACAATGCCACGTAACAATACATTTACCTCAGAAGAACCATTCGGCATCCATAAGCTCATTAGTCAGTTAGAAAAAATAACTATAAAGAGGAGCATTTTGCTAAATATGCCCTATATTGCATATTCATATTTTTACTTAACCTGTCTACATGATAATAAAGAATACAAGGAGCAAAAATAAAATTCAACACCTCCTATATAATTGCATGTTACTAATGAAAAAACAAAACCAGACTGGATGTGTGCAAGACATGTGACAACATTTATAGGATGCATTGAGGAGGAGACCAAACTACACTCAATGGGCAAGTGATGCTGACATAATTGTGGTCCATGATATTGGCACAGATTCTGTGTAATAAACAATTCTTTATGACTGTATATAGTTTTGAAGTTGGAAAAGATGTTTAGTTCCCACTTTAAGTGAACCTTAG
>NW_015601249.1:0-446 GCF_001515605.1 Sinocyclocheilus anshuiensis | reverse complement strand
TGTAGCCACCTGACTAATGACTGGTCTTTGTGTGAATGTCCACAATACAGTAAGACTTTCCGAGTGTATATAAGCGGTAGGCAATTTTAGAAAGGAACATTTAAAAGATGAAAAAGAGGAATCAAGAAATGATGAATCATTTATTGCTATTGTGTGAATATGTAATCATGTAATTAATAAAAAAGTAACTGTATTCTGATTCCAAGTATTTTAAAATGTAATTTAATCTAATTACTAGTACATAATTTTTGGAATCTGATTATGTAATCCAGGTTACATGTAATCAGTTACTACCCAGCTCTGATAGCTGCCCTCTAAATTTTAGGAAGAGGCCCTTTATATGAGGATAATCATATTTGAGGATCCGTAGCATCTAAATGACTGAAAACACCTGTTTTATACTGACTTAAAGGTGCAATAGGTGATTGTCTTCAGAAACATTTTTT
>NW_015601248.1:0-445 GCF_001515605.1 Sinocyclocheilus anshuiensis | reverse complement strand
AAAAAAAAACATGTTTGTTGTAATACAAATGAGTTTTGTTTTGTTTGTGAGCAGGTGTGTGTTTGAGTTGGAGATGGAGGGAGTAAAGCAGGCAGCAGTCAGAGTCCGCATTAGAGAGCAGTGTGCTCAGCTACAGCTGCAGGCCAGAGAGGGGCAGGATGCCATCAGATCCCTGCAGACACAGTGGCAAAGTGTAATGGACTTCAGACAGCTTGTGGTGCGTAATTGTATTTATTCCTAACAAAAGACTGCAAATTCATAGTCTGGAGTTAAGTGTGTTTTTTTTTCTTTGTAGGACAGAAGACAAGAGCAGATACGGCGCCTGATCAAAGGAAACTCCACTGTGAAGACAGAGTTAACCTGTGTCCATGCAGAGGTATCCTCTCATGCAATACGTTCTTTAGTCTTCAGTGTCACATGATCCTTTAGAAATCATTCTAATATG
>NW_015601247.1:0-446 GCF_001515605.1 Sinocyclocheilus anshuiensis | reverse complement strand
TATACTGTGTATGCGTGTGTGTACAGGTTTTACCTATAAAGTAGATTAATAAATCTGGCATCGCAGCATCGTTGTTTTGTGTGTTTGTGTGTGTGTGTAGCTCAATTGTTCACTGAACTCTTAGCCTCTGTATGCAGCTTTGCCCTGCACAGCAGCACCAACCTCCCTAAGGGAGTGCAGCTATACTGGGCCTTCAAAGCCCTGGCATTCCTCCTGTGGGACGAGCCAGAGCCCTTAATCCCAGCCTGGCTCCTGCCAAAAGCCCCCGGACGACAGCACGCCTGCCGGGGAGGATGTGACCCCCTCCACCCTTCCCCACCCCACCCCCAGGGTTCATTAATGAAATTGTGCCCCACTGCACCACATCATATCCCCTTTCAACAATCCCCACCTCTGTGTCCTTAACAGCAGCAGACTGGGACGATTTGGGTTGTCAGGGTTGATTT
>NW_015601246.1:0-446 GCF_001515605.1 Sinocyclocheilus anshuiensis | reverse complement strand
ATTATAATTATTTTTTATTATTATTATTAATCAAATAATTATATATATATACATATATAATTATTATGAGTTCATAAAAGCACAACTATTAATTAATTCATGTCAGCTCAGGTCCATTAAATAATATTAACAGAAACACTTTTGATTTTAATAATGTATTAGTAAATGTTGAAATTAACAATAACTACGATTAATAAATGCTTTAGAAGTTTTTTTTGTTAGTTCATGTTAACTAACAAATCTTATTGTAAAGTGTTATCAGTATATTTGCATTTTATCTTTCTATTTTTGTCATTGCATTTTCAGCGTTACTGTGGTTTTACCATTTAAATGCTGCGCAATGACCTTTATATATAGTCTATAATGCTTTTCAAATACATAAATGTCATGGAGGATGGATACTGGGGCATGCTGCCACAAAACTTCAACAATCTGCATATTTTTTT
>NW_015601245.1:0-445 GCF_001515605.1 Sinocyclocheilus anshuiensis | reverse complement strand
TCCTGTGATGCAAAGCTGAATTTTCAGCATCATTACTCCAGACTTTAGTGTCAAATGATCCTTCAGAAATCATTCTAATATGGTGATTTGATGCTCAAGAAACATTTCTTATAGAATATAAGTTATAGAATATGAATAGAAAGTTAAAAAGAGCAGCATTTATTTTAATCATAAATGTTACTTTTAATCAATTTAATGCATCTTTGCTGAATTAAGGTATTAATAGTTTTAAATAATTAATTATTTAAATATTTAATCATACCCATTAAATCTTATTAACCCTAAAAACATGAAAGATACAGTTTAAATGTTCTGAAACGACAAAAATAACCTTGTCCCTTGTAAATTCACCATATCTTGCATGTAATTCTTTTGGAATTGTCTTGAAGAATCAAACAGAAATAAAAGAGAAAAAAAGCAGCTGTGAGAATTTACCAAAAAGGGA
>NW_015601244.1:0-445 GCF_001515605.1 Sinocyclocheilus anshuiensis | reverse complement strand
ACTATTCAATATTCAGCACAATACTATTCTTACAGTATAGGCCTATACAATATATTCACCTTACTCGGTGCATTTACTATACTTTTTTCCAGAATTGCAAAATTGTTTACTCAAAACAATACACTTTTTTTCTGTAATGTTCTGGATGCAGTGTTCTCCATTTTTGTCTGTAGTGTCTAATGAATGCTCTGCAGTGTTTATTTTATTGACTCATGTGTGTGTGAGATCTGAGAGCACTGTTTGATTTTGAGTGCAAGTGAAATGGTTTAGCAACATCAGGTGAGTTTGTGCTTTTGTGCTGTTCTAAAAATCCTTTGGTCCATGACCAGTCTTGTAAAAATTGCTAGTAAATTTAGCTTTATTATCACCAAATCTGGGTTTCTTTCTTTTCTTTCAGAATGTATTTCTTTTTGGAACTGATTGATTGTAGGCCTCATTGATCTGT
>NW_015601243.1:0-445 GCF_001515605.1 Sinocyclocheilus anshuiensis | reverse complement strand
TTGTTAAATCATCGAAATATTAACTTAAAATCTCAAAGGAACTAAAGTAAATATTCTAGTAAATATTCAATGTTTGGGAATGTCTGCTAAAGGTTGATGTTTGTAGAACAAAACTAAATTCAGACACGTTTCCAAATTCATGTTCATTTAGAGTCCTACATTTCAAAGGCCATTGAAAGCGCTCTGGTCTGGTTCTGACCCCCATTGACGCTGCAACCCTGTTAATGGCAATAAAATCTTTTACATTTCCTCACTCGGCTGTTAAGTTTACTGCGCGCTGCACTTTCAAAGCTGTTGCACGTCCATTAGAGTTGTAAAAGCCAGTTAGTCGCCCATGTGCCTCTCCCCCCTTCTATGGTTACCGCTAATCCCGTCCCAAAAAGAGAAAGAAAAAACCTGCCATATAGAGCTGAGAGAGTCTCAGCCTTTCATATTGTGATATCTG
>NW_015601242.1:0-445 GCF_001515605.1 Sinocyclocheilus anshuiensis | reverse complement strand
GGACTTTTTTGGAGTCAAAAGGCATTGCTTGCTAGTTAGCAGTTTTTTATCTGTTTACTTTTTCTTTGAGATCTAAGAAAAAGCTATATGCGTTTGTTAATCATATCACAATAGTCACAATATTTGTTAAAATTACAATATGGAGCCCTGGTTTTGTTCTTGGAACAATTGGTGCTCCGTTTCAGTTCTCACACATGTATGCTGTCACCAATTGTTTAGTCCAATCCAACCATGCCAGCTTCATAATCGATACAGTGGATGCCGTCTGACACATTGCAGCTGTTGACCAGGGGCAAGGTCACATTTCCCTATGTGATTGGCTCTAAACCTATTATTTATTATAGAGCTTTAGAAGTCTGCACATCCTTCCAAAGGCCAGGGTATACTTTGCAAAAGGAAATTGATATATTTTTACCAAAATTCTGATGTCAGTGTGTACCTAATA
>NW_015601241.1:0-445 GCF_001515605.1 Sinocyclocheilus anshuiensis | reverse complement strand
GAGTGGCTGGCTGTGGGAATGGAGAGCAGTAATGTGGAGGTGCTTCATCACACCAAGCCTGACAAGTACCAGCTGCACCTGCACGAGAGCTGTGTCCTCTCCCTCAAATTTGCCTACTGTGGTAAGACACTGTTACTTCACCTTATATGTAGTGCATCTTGCACCTGAGAATAAATGGGGGGAAAAACAATAGACTTGCTATGAAATATGTCTGAGCCATGACATGGGAAAATAATTGCACAGAGTACTTCTGCCTTACTTTAGTATTCAGTGGTGTTTTTCCATTTTAGCTGGGCCAGGTTGCACTTTGTACCACCCCCAGCGCTCTCTCTCTTTTTCTCTTAATGGCTCACTCTGCTTCCAAATAAGTCGAGCTATAGTGAATCAAGTCATTTAGATCAACCTTGACTCTGTACCCATTAGTGCATGTGTGTTTGTTCCATTT
>NW_015601240.1:0-445 GCF_001515605.1 Sinocyclocheilus anshuiensis | reverse complement strand
GATTTCCTTCCCTCGGAATGCTGCAGGAAGAGCACTCATGTAGCCATGGGCAACAGGCTTCACTCTGTTACCAAGCAACACCGCCCTACTGTGTTACTCTATAAAACTCTCAAAGCAAGCAAGACTGTTGTAGAGTGTGTGCGTGTATGTGTGTGTATGTGTGTGTGTATTACAGAAATGAGAGAAAGACAGAAAACGAGTCAGATGGATGCCGAAGAGTCTCTTTTTGACAGTTTGATGACATTTGCATTCGCATATGGGAAAAGATGAACTCCTGGCAGGTAGTAACATGTTTAATTTGGCTTCTTTAGAATATTTATATTATGGCTAAACTCATGCATGGTTTAAAAAAGTATTACTATATGCTATCAGGCCAGAGAACAGTCTGTATATAAGAACCTATTATTTGCATAGCTGCATCCTCTGTTTAAAACTGTGAATTGTA
>NW_015601239.1:0-445 GCF_001515605.1 Sinocyclocheilus anshuiensis | reverse complement strand
GGTATAAATGGTGCTTATGATGTGGCTTCCTTGCAGTGTTAACACTATGGGGCCTATAACTGTATTTTGGTCAGAATTGTGGTGCAGTGCAATGGTTCTCAACTCTGGCTTGGAGTACCCTTAACAGTACTCATTTTGGACGTCTCTTTTATCTGACACAGTCATTTCATGTCTTTGTGTATTTATTAATGAGCTGATTTGTATATTCAGGTGAGTTTGATTAGGGAAACATACAAAATGTGCAGAGTTGGGGGTACTTCAGGACAAGGGTTAAGAATTAGTTGAGAATAGTGGGGTAGCATATGTGCTAATGACATGACAATGACAACAGGGATGGCCAACAGTCCAGGAGTGCCACAGTCCTGCAGAGTTTAGCTCCAACCTTGATCAAAACCCACCTGCCTTGATTAGCTTGTTCAGGTGTGTTTGATTAGGGTTGGAGCAA
>NW_015601238.1:0-445 GCF_001515605.1 Sinocyclocheilus anshuiensis | reverse complement strand
TTCTCTGGTCAGTTCATGAGAGTATCGGTATCTTTTTCTCCCATGTGCTTTTATTCTTTCTGAAGTTTGATTGTGTTGTACTGCGTACCTAAGTGACTTTATGAATGTCCCATTATCTAAAGGTTGAACCGAATATTCCCTTTTCCTAAAATGGATTTTGATAATGCTTGTGAAATTATTTTTATTGAATTTCCGCCTGAATATGACCTAAACACCATGACATTGCCGATGAATCTGCCTAATACACTGATCCAATCCAATACTTACTGCAATATTAGCAAAGATGCATTAAAGTAATCAAAAGTGACCGTAAAAACTTTTATAATGTTACAAAAAAAATTATATTTCAAATAAACTCTGTTGAACTTTCTGTTAATCAAAGAATCATGACAAAAATATATATAATGGTTTCCACAAAAATATTAAGCAGCACAACTGTTTTCAA
>NW_015601237.1:0-445 GCF_001515605.1 Sinocyclocheilus anshuiensis | reverse complement strand
CCCATAGTATCGCCCTAATGGGATTATTCCCCAGCCATCCTCGTCAAGAGAGAGAGAGATAGAAAGAGTGAGAGAGGCAGTAATCCAATTCTCTTACTGTGTGTCACTAAGAATCACCCGCTGGATTGTATACACATACATGCATCGCATACGCTTGGGAGAGTGTGTCATTTGCTGGAGTCATTGCCTGTTCTATATGCATGCATGCATTTGTTTCTTTGCATGCATTTGTGTTTATGTTTTGTAGCATGTAGTGTTGTGTAATATTGCCATCAACAGTAACAGTGCAGTATCATAAAAAGTAACTAACTGTGTTCCTTATTATCAAAATCACTTTTTTTTTCTCCCGGTCAGCTGCCTCCCTCCTCCAGATATGGATCTCACCCTCAGGCCATACAATATGAGTAGATGAGTTTGTTTCTTCATCAGAACAGATTTGGAGAAA
>NW_015601236.1:0-445 GCF_001515605.1 Sinocyclocheilus anshuiensis | reverse complement strand
GACGTATCTGATGGTTTCATCATGTGCTTGAGAGGATTCTGGCTTCGTTTCGTTCTGATGATGGTGGAGCGTTCAGGGGTTATTTGGAAAATAACAGTCTTGCCTCGTTACCATTGTGTCCTTGAGGAAAAACACTCCACCCTTGGTTTTTCTCTATAATTAGTGTACTGTAAGTCACTTTCCATAAAAAAAAGCATATGTTAAATTACCATTAGCAAATGCAATGTCGTGACATTGAAAGCTTAATAAAAAAATAATAGTATGAGCAATCAGCAGCATGTTTATATATAGTGGCTCTAAACAGATTCAGATGCATAAGAACAAGTTAAAAATGACAAAAGTTTAGACAAAATGTATTTTATTTTATACAATGATTTTTTTCCAAAAGGTTTTTAGTTTAATATATATATATATGTGTGACCCTGGACCACAAAACCAGTCATAA
>NW_015601235.1:0-445 GCF_001515605.1 Sinocyclocheilus anshuiensis | reverse complement strand
GTGGCTACATGAGGACTCATGCATGCTATAAAATGGATCCTAAGTTAGAGTTTCGAATAATGTCATAATTATGTGGATTGTATTGCCTATATATATATTTTTTTCCGGTTAGACGTTTTTTAAACACATTTTGTTATTAACCTTCAAATGAACTGAATAATTAAAATTGAGATGAATATGATATAATGTACAGAACTGATGTGGATTTTCTAAACAAAATACGATACTTAATGTTATTTACTTAATGTTATTTTAGTAGTGTTTAAAATGCAAATGAAAACGGAAGTTTAATGCAGTCAAATAGCTTAAATCCTTTTGGTTGACATGAACGCATAAACCGACACTGTGGCGTTTTTAAATTGAAAGCAAAACAAATCTCAAAACTGCTTTCCACATATAGAATATGTTCAAAATGGAATTTCAAAACCAAAAAAGAAAGAAAGAA
>NW_015601234.1:0-445 GCF_001515605.1 Sinocyclocheilus anshuiensis | reverse complement strand
TTTAATGTAATTTTACAGTAAAATATTGTTACATTTACAGCTTATCGAAGTAACCCATACAGCAAAAATATATATTTCTTTCTGGTCAAAATATATTTTAAATATTATACTTAAAACTTAAAAATATTAAAAAGAATTAGGTGGAAATTTTGTACAATGAAAAAGCACACATGAAATGACAGCTCATCATTGGCTTGTGCCACACTGTCTCTATTAGGACAAACACAACAGGATGAGGTACTCCAAGATACATTTATGCAGAAAAATAAAGTTGTTCAAACTTTTCAAATATTTGCTGACAGCCCAGTGTTAATTTGACATCTTTTAACAATCAAACAAGTCTTTTAGGCTAGAGGTTTTCCTTTAGGACATTGCATGCAGATGTGGCTAAGATGAGTGTCAAAATCTTAAAGGGGTCATATGATGCTTTTTTAAAGATCATTAT
>NW_015601233.1:0-445 GCF_001515605.1 Sinocyclocheilus anshuiensis | reverse complement strand
AAAAAACACTCAAAAACACTCAAAATCTTGTGAAGAGCTTCACAGAAGAGTTCATGTCAATGTGTTTAATGCAAAGTCAATGTCTGGAGTCTCATCTCATGTGAATGGAAGCCACTTTAATGCCATCATCAGAAAAGGCTGTTAACTTTTCAATTAGTATAAAATGACTTGAGTGCACCTTTAAACATCTTAAAGTTCATCAAAACACCTGCCCTCCAAACCATTATAGGTTCAATTATAGGTGAAGTTTATCATGTTTGACTCATTTATTCTCTTTAATGAATGAATGTTACCTCTGTCTATGAAGTCTGTGACCGTCAGTCCTCCGCTCGAATCCGGTTCATTTCAGACTAACGCGGATCTGTCTCCTTTTCTTCCCTTCTCCTTTGCTGGATGACATGATGTTTGATGTGTGTTAAACACACACACTCTCACACACACACAC
>NW_015601232.1:0-445 GCF_001515605.1 Sinocyclocheilus anshuiensis | reverse complement strand
GACCAAATTATTTTTGTAATAAATTATTTGTAAAATATGATGTAATAGTGAAATTTAAGATCTTATTTTTGTGCTCTATGGGTCTCAAAGTCCATAAAGCACAGATA
The DNA here is from genome assembly GCF_001515605.1 of Sinocyclocheilus anshuiensis. Classification (NCBI taxonomy): domain Eukaryota; kingdom Metazoa; phylum Chordata; class Actinopteri; order Cypriniformes; family Cyprinidae; genus Sinocyclocheilus; species Sinocyclocheilus anshuiensis. The sequence continues at coordinate 338 of NW_015601232.1, read as the reverse complement.
CAGAAAACTTGTTGAGTGCAGAGGAGTGCAGTCCGATTTACTCTAGTAAAATATGTAATTTTAATTCCAGATATTATTATTGTCCACTAGCCAGCTATTTTCCAGATTGAAAAAAAAATGTTTATGGAAAAGTTGGTCCTTTCAGTTACAGATTGAATTATCTATTTTATAGATAAATTTAAGATAAAAATTGTTGTGTAAATATTAATGACCATGTCCTTCTACTATGTAAATAGAAAAAGAAAAAAAATCTGAATTCCACAGATACGGTTTTTGTTTCTTTAATAATTCAGGAAATGGAGATCCTGTGCTGTTGGTCAGATTTTCATAAAATTAGC
>NW_015601231.1:0-445 GCF_001515605.1 Sinocyclocheilus anshuiensis | reverse complement strand
TGGAGATACAGAACAGGCTGCACAAAACCAGCCAGAATGAAACATAAAAGGCTAAAATCTACAAATATCAGAATATCTTGAGAGAACAGAAGATAGAAAAACGCTGAGAAAATAACTGGCGCATACATGAACACCATGGTCACAGTAATTATTAAAATGAGATAAAACGCTCTTCTCTTCACGTGGTTTTCCTCCTCTCTTTCCCTCCCTCTATCTCCAGGTCCAGGTTTCTTCAGAGTTTTGAGAACAGCCAAACAGCAGAAGAGGTTTACAGAGAAAAAGAGTAAAAACTGCAGTAGGATACCACCCTTATAAACACAAATATGTGAGGCTCCAGTAAACATGCAAAACAAACAAGAGCTGAGAGCCGTAAACCACGCAGCAGCAGAACAGAATAATTTATATCTGAGAGGTTTGAACTTCAGAAAGGTTACAGGATGAACCA
>NW_015601230.1:0-445 GCF_001515605.1 Sinocyclocheilus anshuiensis | reverse complement strand
TTTCAACATTAATAATAATAATAATAATAAATGTTTCTTGAGCAAATAAGCATATTAGAATGATTTCTGTAGGATCATTTGACAATGAAGACTGGAGTAATGATGCTGAAAATTCAGCATTGCCATAACAAGAATAAATTACAATTTACCATATGATATAAAACATTTGGTGTCTCAATAGAAGATTCTGCTTTTAATTGCTGATTAATTGTAAATGTATGCTGATCCAGCATTTTGGAGCATTTCAGAACCCAGGACAGTTCCTAAAAGAGGATTCTTGATTGGTTCATTTGCATTGTCAGAAAGCAAATGAATTGAGTGACACGCAGCTAATACCCCCATCTCTCTCTCTCTGGCTTCGAATTGCATGCAGATGTTCTCTGATGAGAGCAGATTTGTTCTATTCCCCCCATGTTCACTACACAGCACAGCTGCGCTGTCACTG
>NW_015601229.1:0-445 GCF_001515605.1 Sinocyclocheilus anshuiensis | reverse complement strand
TATGTGTATGTGTATGTGTATGTGTATGTGTGTGTGTGTGTGTGTTTGTGTGTGTGTCTGTTTTCCTAGCAAAATTCTGGTTAAGTCATTAAAATGCCCCTGCCTGAACTGATTTTACAGTAGTATTATGTATAATATGTAATATTCCAAATTCAGTATTTAATTAAAAATAACTGTAAAATTTAGTGAAATCCTGGACATTTTTACAGTGAACTCTGTAAACCATTGATTGTACCCAGGTACATTTCCTATATATTCTTTGTCAGTGTCAGTCTGGTCAGTTATTCAGGGTTGGATGTTTTGAGCTCTGTTTAGTGTTGTTGATGCTCTATCAGCCAAGATATGCTCAAGTTCAGCCCACCGGGTAACACTTTAGAATAGGCAACACATATTCACTATCAACTAAGAGTTTTCCCTGAACAAACTCCTAATTAGCTGCTTATTA
>NW_015601228.1:0-444 GCF_001515605.1 Sinocyclocheilus anshuiensis | reverse complement strand
AATAATCTTGTTTTTTGGTTTGAGTTCACCAAGTTACAGATAAAAAGGCAGTAATCAAGTTAGATTAAGTATGTTTTATTTACAAAGCATTTAATTACAAGACATTTAATTGATGCTTTTGTTATTGGATTATTATTAAAAAGAGCATTACTACATGGTAATGTATTTATATAAAAATGTTTGGGTTGAATTTACAGGAAGTACAACTATATATATATATATATATATATATATATAGTTGTACTTCCTGTAAATTCAACCCAAACATTTTTATATAAATACATTACCATGTAGTAATGCTCTTTTTAATAATAATCCAATAACAAAAGCATCAATTAAATGTCTTGTAATTAAATGCTTTGTAAATAAAACATACTTAATCTAACTTGATTACTGCCTTTTTATCTGTAACTTGGTGAACTCAAACCAAAAAACAAGATTATT
>NW_015601227.1:0-445 GCF_001515605.1 Sinocyclocheilus anshuiensis | reverse complement strand
CAATTCTGTTTATATCTCACAATTCTGTTTATATCTCGCAATTCTCTGTATCTCACAATTCTGTTTATATGTCACAATACTGTTTATATCTCACAATTCTGTTTTTATCTCGCAATTCTGTATTTATATCTCACAATTTTGTGTTTATATCTCGCAATTCTGTTTATATCTTGCAATTATGTTTTTATCTCGCAATTCTGTATTTATATCTCGCAATTCTGTATTTATATCTCGCAATTCTGTGTTTATATCTCGCAATTCTGTTTAAATCTCACAATTCTGTTTTTATCTTACAATTCTGTTTAAATCTCGCAATTCTGTTTTTATCTCGCAATTCTGTTTTTATCTCGCAATTCTGTTTATATCTCACAATTCTGTTTTTATCTCACAATTCTGTTTTTATCTCACAATTCTGTTTATATCTCGCAATTCTGTTTATATCTCG
>NW_015601226.1:0-445 GCF_001515605.1 Sinocyclocheilus anshuiensis | reverse complement strand
TTGTGATTTTTTTTTTTTTTTACAATTTAAGATTTTCCTATTTTATTATATTTTAAAATGTCACATGATCCTTCACAAATTCAAATATGCTGGTTTAGTGATCAGGAAATATTAAAAAGATCTTTTAAAGAATTAATTTCTTTTAAAATAAAATCTCACTTGCGCCAAACTTTATATACTCTATGAATATACAGTTAAACATTTCAGTAAAAATAAATAAACGCATAATATTAATATAAAAACAAATACTTTGTGGAAGAAATGAATGGGATTTTTAGCTGTAGAACCCTGTTGTTTTACACTACAGCAAATACAGCTAAATCAAAGGTGCTTACCAGATAAAGTGAACCCAGATTGGTGCAGATTTCTCCCTGGTCCCACTGGGGTCTTTCCTGGACACGAGGGCCCTCTAGTGGTGGGAGTGGCTGGCACAGATTTGGTCATA
>NW_015601225.1:0-445 GCF_001515605.1 Sinocyclocheilus anshuiensis | reverse complement strand
GGCAAACAGGAGCGGACCGCCCAAGTGCCATCATTCCACGCGGTACGTGGGCCAGATGAAAGTGTCAGGTGTGGACCTGATCTCGGCCTCAGGAATTTTGCTATCTGGGGTAATACTTGTATGTTGTAGTAAATGTTGAGGCCACTATAGAAGTTTGGATAGACTTATTTTACCAGTATGCAAACAATCTGTACTACAACTGCTCTTTGTGTTCTCATTTATGGATCATCATATTATAGCAATTCAATGATTAACGGGATTAATGTTAGTATATTATGCGACACTGATAACTGTAAGGCAATACTGGAAAGCATTCCAGTAAGCTCAGTTTTACACAAAATTAAACAACATAGGCTAGCCTTACTAAAATATAGCCACTAGATGGCAGTAAAAGACTAGAGTGAATGGCATTTATGCAGCTGAGAGTGTTACGTTAAAACCCATC
>NW_015601224.1:0-445 GCF_001515605.1 Sinocyclocheilus anshuiensis | reverse complement strand
CTTAGTTGCAAAAAAAAAAAAAAAAAAATCCACAGGCGAACTCACGCAGTCACGCACGTGATGGACAGATCATTAACGGCTGGTCTATAATTAGGGGTGCACATAAGCTTTTCAACCTGGAGATTTCGTTTGGTCCTCACACGGCGGCACATGGTTTGACCCATCAAATATTACTATAAAAAATAAATTAATAAAAGTGATAATATTATTGCACTTTATTTCGTTTTTTTTAAATACAATAATAAACTAAATAATAAAGTGTGATACTATTTTATTTTAAAATAAAAAGGGAGTATTAAATACAAGTACAATTATTTTATAGTAAACTTAAAAATAAAATGCTATTATTTTTATTATTATTATTATTATTTTAATTTGAACCATAATTATAATTTTTTAATTGAATTATTTTAATTTTTCATTTTCAAACTTAAAATCAGCAAGC
>NW_015601223.1:0-445 GCF_001515605.1 Sinocyclocheilus anshuiensis | reverse complement strand
GTTTTGTTTTGGTTTAGAGTCGGGTTTACTGTAAGGGGTAGCCTACATTATTTTTAAACGCTATAAAATAAAATTTTAGAGACACTCACCGGACATTTAATTTCTGAATTGCCGCTATGCCCGCATGAACCAACGTAATAAAATGTTCTCGTAGTCACGTTTATCTGGAGAACTTTGAACCCGCTTTTTAGCGCCACTCACTGAATATTTTGAAACTGTTGGGAAAGAAGCAATTTAATATCATTTTGCCTCAGCAACTAACACTGCTAAAACCAAATAATGGAGAAAAAAAAATACATTTTCCCCCTTAAAATGTTACAATTTGAAACAGGGTTTTATGTGACTGGTGACAAGGTAACTACTTAACCCTTTAATAAAAGGATTTAAATTTATTTATTTATTTTTTTTTAAGAAAGACTGCACAACTGGACCACACATGGAGAAG
>NW_015601222.1:0-445 GCF_001515605.1 Sinocyclocheilus anshuiensis | reverse complement strand
GATAAAAGCGTCTGCTAAATGACTAAATGTAAATGTAAATGTTTTCGTATGACAGTTTCATTGGCTTTTTCCCAGCACAACTTTCTCGCTAGTTGGGACAGTGCGCACACCCGAGGAATGTTCAGCTAGAAACCAGTTTGAAATTTTTTGTAGCAGCTGCGATTGTAAGTTGACTTCAGTGTGGAGCTTTTTGTTGAAGATTAGTCACAAACTTAAAGCATGAAAGAATAGCAAATCCTTTTAGGGCAAAACTTTGTTTTGTAGTCTGAACTTGGCTTAGTTGCATAACTTTATATGCACTGCGTGCGAGAGAAACAGTTCAGAATGTCATTAATGAATGTCGTTTCTTTGAAGAGGAAGCCACACAGGATGATACACAGGGAGTCATTGCATTTGAAACTTCAGATATCATAAATGTGAAAAGTTACAAAATTCTAGTTTTAGT
>NW_015601221.1:0-445 GCF_001515605.1 Sinocyclocheilus anshuiensis | reverse complement strand
ATATTTGACATTTTCAAAAGCCAGTGCACAATTTGACGACCAAACAAATTTTGCCTTAGGCTTTAAAAGATTAGTAAGTGGTGCGACAACTGAAGAGAAATTACGGCAGAAGGAACGGTAGTAACCTACCAATCCTAAAAAAACGCATAAGCTCCTTTTTTGTTATAGGAACAGGACGTCTCTTAACGGCCGTACCTCTCGATTCCCCACCACTTTGCCAAGGTAAGTTATGGTAGCCTGAGCAAAACTACATTTTGCCAGGTTCACCATCAATTTGGCCTCTGACAAACGCCTCAAGACAGCACACAAGCGCTTTAAGTGTGAATCCCAACTATCACTGAACACTACAAGGTCATCTAAATACACCGCATACCCCTCAAGGCCTGAAACTACTCGGTTCATCAGCCGCTGAAAGGTGGCAGGTACATTTCTCAGCCCAAAACTC
>NW_015601220.1:0-445 GCF_001515605.1 Sinocyclocheilus anshuiensis | reverse complement strand
TGGCACGGCCCACATTTCATACATCACGCCATGCTGTGCTGCCTCGACTCTCCCGTCGCTGGTCTCGCAGCCACAGCCCACGCCAAGTATTATCAAAGATTGATAGAGTGTCCTAGTTAACTGGGGAGGGTGTAGGAAGTTGGAAGGAGGGATGAAGTGGGGAAGGAAGATTTGCCACCTCTGCGTTTCAGGGTTACAACTTGTTGAAACACGATGGCACCAATCAGTGCAAACAAATGTGCGTATGTCACATTTTTGGCTAGAACTAACATTAAGAATGTCACTTTTTGGCTAAAACAAATATTTTGTTGTCTGGATAACACAGTTATGCTCAGCAAAAGGTTTTTCATACGATTTGTGTGTGGCTACGTTCACAATCTCTGCCTCATCCGCATCCTCTCTTTTCTCTTGTTCAGAGTGCTTGCTTAATAATTAATTGATTTAT
>NW_015601219.1:0-445 GCF_001515605.1 Sinocyclocheilus anshuiensis | reverse complement strand
TCCCTGCCCTTGCTCTTTGGATAATGAAGTGCTAATACTAGCAAGTATGCTGCAGCACATTCTGTCTTATCCAAAAGTGCGAATCCTAAAATGCTGTGTAGTTAGCACTCGCTTCCCACCAAAATATTTTGGACAAACTGTTCTACCTTGGAATGCCATAGTTTCCTTTGTGGCCTTGATGGAAAATGCAGCTTAAACCAGCCTAAACGGGTTTGCTGGTCTCCCAGTCTAGTCCAACTAGTGTGTTTTGGCTAGTTTTCAAGGAGTTATGAACAACTGGAGACTAGCTAAACCAGCTATATACCAGCCTGACCAGTTTAAACTTGCTTAGACCAGCAAACTATTTTAGCATTTTGCCACCATTTGTTGCCATAAAAAATTTAATAAATTTCCACCAATTTTCTCTTTTTTTTTTTTTTTTTTAAATCTGGGTGAGGTATATAGG
>NW_015601218.1:0-445 GCF_001515605.1 Sinocyclocheilus anshuiensis | reverse complement strand
TTACAGCATTCAAAGTGCTGCGCTCCATTGTGATTTATAATTTCTCTCCACATATTTTGAAGTGAATATGAAAGTGGTTAAACTATGCTAACTTTAAATCCTCTGCATAAATATTTATCTAGTATTATCTCCATTATATTGTGGCTGAAAAGGAAAAACACATCTGAAAGGAAGTAAATTACGGTGGGAAAGGCATGATGCCCTTTAACATGTGGCGTCTTGCCAGATCACGGTGGGGAAAAAAAGACTTGCACGTTGTCATATATGACACTCAGCAATACTTGTTTGCCTCCGAGCTGCCTGGAAACAGCTTGCTGGCTGCTGATGATGGTAGACCCTGGAGGCCACCAAATCCCTGAGGTAAAGGGAGGAAAACATTAGTAACAAGATAACAGGGGAAGAGAGGGCTCAGAGAGCTTTATCAAGGCTTCTTCAGGTACCTGGG
>NW_015601217.1:0-445 GCF_001515605.1 Sinocyclocheilus anshuiensis | reverse complement strand
CCTAATATGCTGATTTGGTGCTCAAGAAACATTTCTTATTATTATGTTGAGCTTCTTAAAATTTTGATGAAAGCCATGATAATTTTTTCAGGATTTTTGCATTAATAGAAAGTTCAAAAAACAAACGATTTTGTAACATTGTAAATGTTGTTATTGTCACTTTTTAAAATTAATGCATGCTTGCTGGATAAAAGTATTAATTTCCTTAAAAAAAAAACAATTCTGATCCCAAACCTTTGAACGATAGTACATTCTGGAAACAGCATGTTGTCTTTATAATATGATGCTTAATATGTCTTTTTATATACACGAAATTAAATAACTATAATTATATATTTTGGAAATATCATCTTATATTGGGCTTCTTGACACTAAAAGTTTGAAAGTCCTTGATCTAAGGTTTAATAGTTTTTCCTACTGTATTTTTCTTCAGATTCTATAAAAA
>NW_015601216.1:0-445 GCF_001515605.1 Sinocyclocheilus anshuiensis | reverse complement strand
AGTTATCACGATTAGAAGATCTGACATCTTTCAAATCATCTCAGAAAACCGCGATAGCATTATTATTTACAATTGTTGATGCTGATGGAGCAGAATAACACACTTCCCCTGCTTATTTTAGCTTGGGCACAAAGCGAAACAGACAAAGGAGCAAGTGTGCGATCCTGCAAATACAATACAGACATGCAGTTTGTTGCTGAGGCATTGCAGGTGTGTGCAATGTAATCCAGTAAAGTCAAAGAGCTGCGTTATAGATAGCAGGCATTTTTGCTAACAACAGAGGAGGAGAGAAACGAATAAACGAAGGAGTGAGAAAAGAAGGCAGAGATGCTGCACTCCTCTGCACTCCCTCGGTCCCTTGGCTCGTCTATCACTGCGTTCAGCCCCCGCCGAGGACTTGCCAACAGTGTTGCCAACTGCTTTCAATTGAAAGTAGCTAAAACTG
>NW_015601215.1:0-445 GCF_001515605.1 Sinocyclocheilus anshuiensis | reverse complement strand
AAAGTGCGTGTTTACTTTTTCCTTCATCATGGTCACCATGTTGAACGTGTAGCGCATGGTGTTAAAGCTCAAGATCCGCGGGAGCTTCTTAAAACAAGCCCTGAGAGACAGAAAGAGACGTCAGAAAATACTGAAAGATTCCAGCTCTCAGAGAAGGAAAAGAGCAAACCATACCGTTTTTCAGCGCGGACTTTCTTCCCACACTGAGAGCAGGTGTACATGTTATCACCCTCCAGAGTGTCCTTAATGGTCACCTCATCCAGAGACTCCTGAAACACAGAGACAGACACAGAGGATGTTTTTATATTAGTTTTGAGGGTCGATTTTGTGTGACAGTGGTGGTTTCCGTAACTCAATTGGGGGAAATAAAAGGACTTGAAATGCTCTGTTCATCTCCTTGACTTATTACCAGTGTTGGGGAAAGTTACTTTTAAAAGTAATGCAT
>NW_015601214.1:0-445 GCF_001515605.1 Sinocyclocheilus anshuiensis | reverse complement strand
TTTGTAGAGTTTTCCACTGTGCAGGAACTTCCGAGGGCCCAGACAGTTTGTAACAGAGTTGAACACAAGTTGCTGTAAAGAGAGAGAAAAACCTTTATTACAGAGATTTCATCTAGATTGTCATGAGAAAACAACTTGATAAATACACAATACTGTTCAAAAGTTCAGGGTCCGTAAGATTTTAATTTTTTTGAAAGAAATGAATAGTTTATTTCAGCAAGGATGCATTAAATTGATAAAAATTGACAAAAGATTTATAATGTCACAAAAGATTTCTATTCCAAACAAATGCCGTTATTTCAAACATTCTATTCATTAAAGAATTCTTTAAAAATGTTTCCACAAAAATATGAAGCGGCACAACTATTTTTAACATTGATGATAATTAGAAATGTTTTTTGAGCAGCAGATCAGCATATTAGAATTATTTCTGAAGGATCATGTG
>NW_015601213.1:0-445 GCF_001515605.1 Sinocyclocheilus anshuiensis | reverse complement strand
CTTTTATTTGTTCCCCACTAAATAATGTTATTTCACTAAATGTTTTTTTTTGTTTAGAATACATTTTGCTGCTAAATTATCCACTAACTTAGTTTATAATAGTATTTTTGTCATCGATTATGAATATATATTTTTTAATTTGTTATTTTTCATTAAAATTAAGTTGCCTATATTTTGTAGATTGTGTTTAACACAAAAGAGTGACGATCATGTCAACACACAGAAGCATAGAAATTCTACATTGATTAAAAACAAACAAACAAAACAAAACAAAACTGAGCTGATATCGAATCGTATTGGTATCGGCCGATACTCAGAATTTTCTGGATCGGATCAGTTCAGGAAAAAAAAATGGCATTGTTGCATCCTTAGAAGAGTAAAGAAGTAGCTGAAACCATTGTCATTGGGGACTTTAGAAATCCTGTACATTATTAGTCAATCAGTG
>NW_015601212.1:0-445 GCF_001515605.1 Sinocyclocheilus anshuiensis | reverse complement strand
GTTCTATAGACTTTGCAATTTCTGTTAAGCTGAACTTTTATTTTGGCTGGTTTTGTGCATATCTGACGATAGTTTTATCACAAGAAATGGTGAAATGTTGGTGAAGTGACTCAGAGCAGCTCTGGAGATGAAGTTCATGTTCAAAACAAATCATAGGGCCCTGATGATTAGCATTTATACATTTGGCAGTTTACTTTGGGAACTGAACCCATGACCTTGGCGTTGCTAGTGCCCATGGTTATTTAATCGGTGCAGAAACTCGTAATCTTTGCCTTCTCAAGAGCAGCAGTGGATTATAGACTTCGACAGAATCCGTACGGCTTCCCCTTTGGTTCTCCAATCTTCCGCTCACACTCGACCGCTCGCTGGTCATTTGTCTTTGTGTCACGGAGTAGCCCACGCATACCCTCCCACCAGAGCAGCAGCTTGAAATGAGATTCACTTG
>NW_015601211.1:0-445 GCF_001515605.1 Sinocyclocheilus anshuiensis | reverse complement strand
TAACCACGCATTTAGAAACCCTTATCCCAACCTGTCCTGCATCTTGTGTTAATATCCTTTGACATCAGAATGAAAAGGAAGTTGCTCAGCTGGGTTGCCACCATAAAAGCATCTCATAGTAGACTTGCACTAATTCCAAGTCTGAAGCAATTTGATAGACTGTCAATGGAATGGCATGTTTATCCATATTTCATTTAAAGTAAATATTTTACTATAAAGTGCTTCATTTCAATACAATAATAAACAAAGTTATTTAATGTAAATAAGTCACTCTGATTTGCAATTTGCTGTGTAATATGGTTGTGTCAGAGTTTCTAGAGCAGTGCAACTTTGGCATCCCTAGTACTTTGTGATTTTGTTTGCCATGGGTAATGGTTATACCAAGGGTGTCCAATTCTGCTCCTGGAGGGCCACTGTTCTGCAGAGTTTAGCTCCAACCCTAATT
>NW_015601210.1:0-445 GCF_001515605.1 Sinocyclocheilus anshuiensis | reverse complement strand
ACACACAGCGGTTAGAGCTGTCATAGGCTTCATGCTAGTTGTGAGGTCTGTTGTATCATCCCAGACAGAGAAAGAGAGAAAGCACTAAAATGAAACAAGCGCTGAGGGAAAAAAAATATTCTCAGCAGGGCTTGTTGGCTGAGACAGACTGCAGAGATGTACAAATATGTTTTCTAACATACTCCCACTGTGAACTGCACAAGAGAAAGAATAAATGCACGGTTCATATATGAAGTCGGAATACATTTAACAACTATGGAACACACATAGACACACACCAATGTTTCTTCAAATATCAGCATTTTTCTGAACCAACAAAAGGTAAAAATAACAATTTAAACATGTTTGGAATAAAATGGCTCATTCCATTACAGTGTAAATCCAGTATTTTACCATTTGTTTAGATTCTCATAGTTTTAATGTATACTAAGGGTGTTTTCACACT
>NW_015601209.1:0-445 GCF_001515605.1 Sinocyclocheilus anshuiensis | reverse complement strand
CTGTATTGTTAAAAGCGCTATATAAATAAAGGTGACTTGGCTTGAAATAAAAGCTGCTCATCTTGTCAGTCAGTAACTGTAGAAGTGTGCTGGTGTCAGGAGCGAGAGCTGGATTCTCTTGACTGCTGAAGCGTGACATTGACTGGAGAATCAATTCAGTGTGTGTCTGCTGAGAGATCTCACCACCTTCTGTCTGAATCTGTGCTGCTGAAATCAAATGAAACAGACAGAGACGCTTTCAGAGAAACCTGCGTCTGCTTTAACCATGCTGGCCTTCAGAACGCTAACTAGAGGAAAACATGTCTGGGCCATATTTCACAGCCAAATCAATGCAAATAAAAAGAAAATCATTATTTTTGTATTGTTACAATGTTTTAATGACATTTACCACAAAATCACAAATGTATTATATTTTTTAAGTCAAAACACTAGAGGAAATTTTTTT
>NW_015601208.1:0-445 GCF_001515605.1 Sinocyclocheilus anshuiensis | reverse complement strand
CCCCTGTAAAATTAAATACAAATTGCCATGTTAATTGTTGTTTTATAGATGCAGAGGCGAAAGCTATTATGAAGGAGAGACAGAAAAAAAACAACCATAACTTGAGTGAGTTTGATTTCTTGCAGATTTTACCTGCAGTTTCTTTTTTATCTCTGAGATCTGTCATCACTATGTGCACATGAACACCTGAAGGTTAATCATCCTTAGTGGAGTATAAGGAAGTGAATTACATTTCAGTTAATCTGAAACAAACATCTTGCCTGTCTAGTCATTCCCATCAATTTAAAGTATGTGTGTGTTTGTGTGTGCGTTTTGTAGTTGAGAGAAGAAGAAGGTTCAACATTAACGACCGCATTAAGGAACTTGGAGCTCTCATTCCAAAGTCCTCTGACCCGTCAGTATCACTGCTCTCGTTCTCACTTCTGTCTGGTTTTCAACAGTGACT
>NW_015601207.1:0-445 GCF_001515605.1 Sinocyclocheilus anshuiensis | reverse complement strand
TTTTTTCTGAGAGTGTAGCTAAACAGTTTTGGTTCCCCTTGACTTCTATAATATTTTTGGTCCATACAATGGAAGTTAATGGGAACCGAAACTGTTTAGCAACCAAAATTCTTTAAAATATCTTCTTTTGTCTTCCACAGAAGAAATAAAGTCATACAGGTTATTGGGAATTACTTGAGAATTAGTAAATGATAACCAAATTAGCATTTTTGGGTAGATTAGGCCTTTAAACATCAATACTAGTCTGAAAACATGTTGGTGTGAATTAAATGAATCCAAAATGCAAAATTTGAGTATAAATGTGAAAAAAAAAACTTATTTCAAATAATAATAATAATCAAAACAAAAGGCGTTATAGAAATACAAATCCAGTATTAAAAAATCCCAAAACTTACAGTCTGCTCGCTGTGCAGTAACACACACAAGCACCATCATCATCAGAGCT
>NW_015601206.1:0-445 GCF_001515605.1 Sinocyclocheilus anshuiensis | reverse complement strand
GTTACTGCAAGCTAATCAGTGTAGGTATGCAGGCAAATGTGTTTTCCCTACAGAAATTTCTCTCTGTATGGAAAAAATGTTGAATGACTGCTTATCCGATGATACTAAAGATGTGTTTTTTCTTTTTTTCTTGATTAATAATACAGATTGAATCGCTTATAAAGAAATAAAATATATAAAATAAGAAATTATGCATAGAGAAATGCATGTTTTAGTTAACTAAAACTAAAATTAAATCCATTAAAAAATTAATTACTTGAAACAAGATAAATGTTTCAAATAATAAATAAAATACTACATAATTTTTTTTTATTTATTTCAGCTAGTTGCTTAATGTTTCTCATTTAAATTTAGTTTAAATTCATTAATGTATTAAAATAACTGATGAATGAATCACACTGTAGCAGATCTATACAGGTGGAGCTGGGGAAGTTGGAGGGTTTCT
>NW_015601205.1:0-445 GCF_001515605.1 Sinocyclocheilus anshuiensis | reverse complement strand
AGTCAAAAATAACATTCTATATGGCACACAACCCATATGATGGCTACGTTTAGTCTATAAGCTACATTGTGCAAATTGTAAAAATAACCCTGATTCTGCAATACTGACCTAATCAAACTGATAGAAATAATTAAAATGACACTAGAACTGCCTGATATAATGATCACTGGTGCAAGTGTTTGGAACGGAATGATTTTTATGGGAAAACAAGATGATCTCAATTGTTTTTGTCTGTAGAGAAATTAAATTATAAACTGTGGTATTATGCTATTTATTTCGTTTTATTTTATGAATTTATTTATTCCTTTATGTATTTATTTTATATATTTAAATTTCTATATTAATTTATTTGGATGGATTTGTATCTATCTATCCATCCGTCCGTCTACCTGTCTGTCTGTCTGTCTATCTGTCTACCTATCTGTCTGTCTATCTATCTATCTAT
>NW_015601204.1:0-445 GCF_001515605.1 Sinocyclocheilus anshuiensis | reverse complement strand
TCACAATTGCACGTGCGCTTGTTCTGTCTATACTATTTATTAGAAAAATAATCTTAAAATGGACTTCTTACCAGTGGCTTAACTTTGATGATTTGACATACATTTCTTAAACATTTGATGGTCCTCCATCATTCCCACAGCTTACAAGAACAAACAATAACTCTTTACCCTTTATTTAAATGACAAAAGTACAAGGAACAGATTTCCAATTATTTCTTAAGCCAAATTAATTGTATTTTGTAAATATAAACAAATTTTGATTTTGATAGCTGCAACGCACTCCAAAAAATTGGGACAGAGGCACATTTACCACTGTCACATCAACTGTCCTATTAATTAAACATTTGAATAGTCTGGGAATTAAGGATGCTATCCCCCCCCCTCCCTATTTTTAACATTTTTCCCCAATCGTGCTTGATACAAGACTTCAGCTGCTCATCAGTCT
>NW_015601203.1:0-445 GCF_001515605.1 Sinocyclocheilus anshuiensis | reverse complement strand
TTTTAATCGTTTTTATTTTATGATGTACTACCAAGAAAATTTTTACGGGCTCTTTCCACGAGCACTCAGAATGAAATGGACAAGTACATAACCTTATGCTTCAGAAATTTCCTACTTCCCACTTCTGAAGGCGTAATTACGAGTTTATTGTGTTCAAGTGCTTTGTTGGCGAAAAGAGAATCATCGAGGACACCAGGTTTATTCTTGCCTGTTTCTTAAGGAAATCTTATTACAGTTTTTCTCGATTGCTAAAACATTATAACCAAGCTTTTGAACTAAAATTTCAACACCATTTTTAAAAAAACAGCACACCCATTTTCCTAAACTATAAAAAGTTTCTCATTCTTGTGAACAAGTTGCGACTGCTTTGGTACATTCATGCAATTGATTATGTACATTAGTCTGCGGTTTCCTACATTATCAGTTGCTATTGTCATGTTGCTCA
>NW_015601202.1:0-445 GCF_001515605.1 Sinocyclocheilus anshuiensis | reverse complement strand
TGTAAATAAAATACAGTAAAGACATATTGTACTGTAAATGCAATTTACAGTACAATATGTGCCACAAATAATACAGTGCCACAAATGTTGAGATACTAAGAGTTTTTAAATGATTTACTTTCTTGCTGCATTTGTGTATTTGATTGCTGGGTGGTATGGACATTTAATACTTTTATTCAGTACTAAAATATATTATTGTTATACGTTTTTAAATGCAGAAATACATTTTTAAAAGAAACAATGCTGCAAATGCATACCAGGCAGCTATATCTTAACATTTGCATGATATTTTTGTGTTTCTGACCCCATGGAAAGTTAGTTAAAGATTTGATTCAATTTATTCACACATTTTTTAATTGATTCAATAGATTCAATATTAAGTTGATTCAAATTGTAATTTAATTTATAAAATGGATGTTTGAGCTCAGGTTTGCATGCAAAAAAT
>NW_015601201.1:0-445 GCF_001515605.1 Sinocyclocheilus anshuiensis | reverse complement strand
GGGAGTTGGTCACTTAGAGAGAGCCACATTGATCTGCTAATTTCTTAACTTGCATATGCATGACATCGATAAAGGCCCGAGGCGTGCTATTATTTTTTGCAATGTGTTGGATGACTCATTGTATTCTTCCCTCTCAGAATTAGCACATCCAATACATCTCGGTCCAGCACAATGCCACTCTGAGAACATCACTTTCTTTTCGCGGTTGTTGTCGTCCCACTCACTGAGGATATCATTGTTTATTAGGTCATAGAGTGGATTGTAGTTGGAGTTTTTTTTTCATCTACTGACAAGATGTACAACATAAATTATCCTTTAATCTGTATCTGTATCTCGGATGCATAATTTGCCCTGAAATTTAGTCTAAAAGTGTATTATATTCTGAATTTTAATGAACTATACCTCATTAAAAATAAGCCCATTAACATTATATTCCTTAAAAAAT
>NW_015601200.1:0-445 GCF_001515605.1 Sinocyclocheilus anshuiensis | reverse complement strand
TGTCACTAACCTCTGGAATGAGTGTTTTATCATTGCAGATGGGCTAAGTGAAATGGCAAACTTTACAGAAGTCGATAATTCTGAGAGAATCTGACTAAAAGAGGATACAGAACATGGGACGAGCTTTAACTGGATTGGTTATCCAGCTCGGTCTGCTATGGGTAATAACGACCTCTTTTGGCCTTTATAATGCTGATTTGAATCACTCTCTGGATTAATATGTTTAAGAGTGTTTATATGATTTGGATTTGTGAAATTTAAGATTGCCGTCCATAATGGGTTAAAAACCCATGTCTAAATTCAACGGAGGGTCTAAATTTAAACAAGTTAACACTTTGTTATTCAAATGGTAAAGGTAAATATTTTAGACTTGTCGGCAGAGAAACAGTGACACATTGGCTAAGTCGCTAACCAAATTAACCAGAGAGCACCCTCACATAAAGAA
>NW_015601199.1:0-445 GCF_001515605.1 Sinocyclocheilus anshuiensis | reverse complement strand
GCTCGGCTTCCATCAGCCAGGAAATCTGCAGCGGCTCGTCCCACAGCAGACGCTCGCGCATCCTCACATCCTCCACATGGGCCTCATCTACAAACACACACACACACACACACACATAGACTAAATGGTCAAACCTGTGCTTGCCCACAAAACTATCAACTCCAAGCAGAAACGTGATAGAAGTCCACTTGGAAAGGTGACCTAAAGCAGACACAATGGTTTGATGGCACGCTTCAGTTTCCTTCATCAGTTTTGAGTGTTTTCTGAAGTTAACAGTTAGTTCTATCATGACAACTCTCAGAGGGATTGGCATGGTAATGTACATGATGTTAATGCATTTGGTCTTGGCGGAATTGATCTGGTACACTCCTGCTGCCAACAACTCCACAAAATGAATGCTGTGAGCATGTAAGAAATGCTGCTGCTGCACATATAACATATATGA
>NW_015601198.1:0-445 GCF_001515605.1 Sinocyclocheilus anshuiensis | reverse complement strand
TATATATATATATATATATAAAACTATTTATTTAAAAACATTTTTTAAGAAAGAATAAAATAATGATTAAATAAATATGGATGATGGATAATTAATACATTTAAAAAGACAAATATGTCAGTAGGTTTATTTGATTATATTTTGGTGGTATTGAAGATATTTGTATTGAATTGATTTTTATATCTCTTAAAAACAGAGTAAAATATCCTGCTAAACACATTCACTCAGTCATTAGGATTTGCAAAGGAAAAAAACAACAACTGACCTTAGATGCCTTCGACTGGCTCAGTTTGTCCTTTTGTTCAAAGATTTTTGAGTACTTTTTGAGGTCCTTCTTAATTGCCTGTTAAAATAAGTGAAAAAAGTGAAAGTGACGTGACATGTGGCCAATTTTTTGCTATGGCGCCCGGGGAGCAGTTGGGGGTTCGTTGCCTTGCTCAAGGGC
>NW_015601197.1:0-445 GCF_001515605.1 Sinocyclocheilus anshuiensis | reverse complement strand
CCCACATATGGCCTATCATCGTAGTTAACAATGACAAACTTTCCAACAGTGTAGCTGGTGTCATCATCAGAATCAGTGCATTCTGCTTCAGCTGGGTGGGTTGCTTCTTTTGGTTGCACGCAGGTAACATCTTGGAGAGGGGCACTTTGCTGTTCCACATTGGCACTGCCAGCTGTAGAAGCAGAGACATCAATGTGAAGTTTCTTTGGCTGATAACAAAGACACATCTCTGGGTACTTGCAAAAGCAACTCAGGCGTCTGTATAGTATTTCCCCAGGTGAAAAGGAGAGCACTTGGTGTGTGTTACTTATTCCAACCACTGGGCACACTGTTGAAGGAAGCAAGCTATCCATGGTAGAGATTTCATCTTCTTCAACCCATTTAACGGTCACCCTTTCTGTGTTTTGGCAAAGATAACTGAACAAATCTTTAGGTGTTTGAAGAT
>NW_015601196.1:0-445 GCF_001515605.1 Sinocyclocheilus anshuiensis | reverse complement strand
AAATTGAAGGGGGTCTGAATACTTTCCGTACCCACTGTAGTTCTTGGTGAATCTTGTTCAACTGGTTGCAACTGGAAAAATCCACTTTCAGTGATTGACAGCTGCAGTTTAGTGAGTTGATAAAGAGACTTTCAAGCATCATCGTCTGGTGGTTTTCTGAAAGTCCTACAATATATAACAATGACAATAAACCTGACTATCCAGTTTGACTAAACACATGGGGAAACTTTTTGTCTTTTTTTTATATTGGTTCCAAGTTTGTTGCTGCAGCAGATTTAGTGCAAGCTGTCATTTTTTTCAATACTGCACACTTGCACCTGTTTCATTTATTTAATAATGGTAATTCATGATACCTAATGCAATAGCTAATGAACATAAATTGTATCGCTTTTAATAAATATGTATTGTTATGCTGCTTTATAAGAAATTAATTAATTTAAAGTGT
>NW_015601195.1:0-445 GCF_001515605.1 Sinocyclocheilus anshuiensis | reverse complement strand
CCCCGTCACATTATGTTTAAATTCAAATGAGAAAATGACAACAGTGGCATAAATTCTTAAACTCAAATCACACAAATAAAACTATTTTTTAGGGTAGATTGGCTAATGTGAATTTTTGAGTAAAGAGACGTGTGATTGGCTCGTTTGACTGAGAGGCGGGGCTAATAAATACTACAATAATAAAACAAATAGATATACAGATATATAAATATACATATACACACAAATAAAACTGTATTTTTCAGGCTGGTGTGTGTTCTGGAGTAAACAGACACGCGATTGGCTTGTTCGACTGAGAGGCGGGGCTACAGCTGCCTTACTGAGCGCTTCATTTCTCTCCTTTCCTCCTTGAATAAAATGTTACATAATGAGGTCACATGACTACAGTGAAGCGCACTACTTGTGCACAAGTACACACTACAGAGTATGTACTGCACAGTACGCT
>NW_015601194.1:0-445 GCF_001515605.1 Sinocyclocheilus anshuiensis | reverse complement strand
CATATTATTCATTAATATCTATAATAAACCACTTGATAGTGGCCCCGACGGTCTAGGATTTTTCACTCTCATCTCCACATTACCGTTGTGATGCTGAATTTGTTTTAACAGTGGGGTTGGCTAAGAAGGTGACAGGGTCAGCTGCAAAGTTGATTGTGTCTAGATGGTAACCCTCGTTCTGCTAAAAGTCTAGATGGTAATCCTCATTCTGCATTAAAACCACATTCTATGTTAATATAACCAAGTAGCAAAATTTTGAATTGTAAATTGGCTTCCTTTTAATTTATAACATGGAATTTGAAATAAATTGGCCGAATTCAAAGAAATTCAATCTGGAAAAAAAATTTCTTTCCCAGTTAAAAATGAACTTGAAAAGTCACTAAGAGTTTTTCCAGTGTTTTCTCTTATGCTCACCAAGGCTGCATTTATTTGATCAAAATACAGT
>NW_015601193.1:0-445 GCF_001515605.1 Sinocyclocheilus anshuiensis | reverse complement strand
TGTTCTATCTTTGTTAGGACACTTGCACCAATCCTTTAAAGCTATCTTTTTTTTTGAGTAGTCTAAATGTTTTGTTTGAAATTATTTTATATTTTATTTGTTTTTATTTAATATTTGACTATTTAAATGAACATAGGATGGATTATAAATACAGTACTTTTTTGCTAATCTCACAGGATCCACTGTTGCTAAATGAAAATTATTTCCTACTTTTCTATCCAATTTCTACAAAAGGAGTGTTAAGCTCTGAGCCGTGGATTTCCTGCCGCTTAACAACTGTCATTGATGGGCTTTATTGTGTTTTAAATGAAGCTTTGTTTAAAGGAAGCTCCTCCAAGTATGAAGATAAAGATGAACAAATCCTCTGTCTCCATTAAGTTACACAATCTACCTCCCCCTACATTCAGCCATAGTGTAGAATACTTTCTAAATTCTAAATTTATAT
>NW_015601192.1:0-443 GCF_001515605.1 Sinocyclocheilus anshuiensis | reverse complement strand
AGTCATGTCTCTGTTAGAGAAGATAGCTTTGGCTTCATTCATTCAGCTGTCAATAAGACAGCGAACACCAGGCACCAACGCTGGAGACAGGATGTGATGGACATTCATCTGGTGTCAACAGGAAGTAGGGACAGAGGCTTCTGTGAAAACAAAGAGCCCATTTGGTCATCGCGAGTCAAGAAAGAGCCCACTTCAAATCAGCCGCCTGACAATAGATTCACTGAGACCTGCTGTATTAGTTTAAAGATAAAGAACTGATAAATGCTAACGTATTAATTGCAAACTCAGTGAATACCTGCTAAATTCGCCGATATGTTAAAGCTGAACGTATGCTAATACATTTCTAATATGTTTTGAGTGGCTTCTATGGTGTTACTAGGTGATTGTTCACAGTTCGTCTGGCAAAAATGGTATATATATATATATATATATATATATATATT
>NW_015601191.1:0-445 GCF_001515605.1 Sinocyclocheilus anshuiensis | reverse complement strand
AGAAAAATAGCAAAATAAATGCACATACTGTGGAAGTTTATTGGACAAGGCAGTAGATTCACTTTAAGAGCATTTATAATTCTCCACAGTAGCTTCTGCTGAACTTTAGTATCTTTTCGCAGGATTTTGAGTACAAGTTGGACCCAAAGAGTGGTGTTCTGCCTCCCCTTCGTAACCCGGACATCCTGGTGGGTGAGAACGACCTCACGGCTCTCAGTTACCTCCATGAACCGGCTGTGATGCACAACCTCCGGGTCCGATTCACAGACTCCAAGCTCATCTACACCTACTGTGGTAATCAAACCGACACCTCAGATGGTCGTGACGTTGCTTATTAGATATATTAAAATCATAGTTTTGACTTTCCTATTCATTTCGATGACAATATGTGACCCTGGAACATAAAACCAGTCATAAGGGTCAATTTTTTGAAATTGAGATTTAT
>NW_015601190.1:0-445 GCF_001515605.1 Sinocyclocheilus anshuiensis | reverse complement strand
GTGTCCCATCCATCATCACAGAGTACTGCAGGTGTGGAAGTGATCTGATGTTTTCAACTATTTCGCGTATGATCACGCTGCTGAACAAAGTCAGGATTTCATTTTGAACCATAGCTGAAGTATATACATCCTTTCTACCACCTGTCAACCACTTGGTTAGAGAGGGGTCATCCTCTGATTTGTACTTCAGAACCTGTTCAAAATTTCCCTCACCACATTCATGGCCCCTAAAAGGTAAGCCCTGCCTAGCCAACATCTGCACAGCACCAATGATTTTGAGAAGACATCCCCTTGCTTCCTCTTGCTGTTTCACACTCACACTAGATAGCTGAACCTGTACTGATCGATCTTCATAGATGTGCGTTGTCATGGCTGTCTTATGACTATCAGATCTCTCATGCACAGTAAATCGCTCAAGGGCTTTTTTCCAATTTTTAAACCCAGA
>NW_015601189.1:0-445 GCF_001515605.1 Sinocyclocheilus anshuiensis | reverse complement strand
GAGTGAGTGAGTGAGCGTGAGCGTGAGTGAGCGTGTGCGTGTGTGTCTGTGAGAGTGTGAGTGAGTGTGTGTGTGCGTGTGCGTGCGTGTGAGTGAGCGTGTGAGTGAGTGGGTGCGTCTGTGAGAGTGTGTGTGAGTGCATCTGTGTATGTCTGTGTGAGTGTGCGCGAGTGAGAGAGTTTCTCTTCTCTCTAAATATTAACCCGCACTAGAGCTTCGTCTCACAGACATCAGACTTAAGTGTTTTTCTCATCGGCCTGTGAAACAAACCTGAGCGCCGATGCATGTGTGTTTCTGAAGCGCTTTCATTAATAATAGATGCGTTTAAAGCCCAGAGATATCAGACTCTCACACATCTCCGATAAAAGTGCTCCGATGAGAGAAATCCAGCTGTGTTTTCTGTGATCAAGACTAATGGCTGAGCGTTCGATGGCTGGAGCTGTGC
>NW_015601188.1:0-445 GCF_001515605.1 Sinocyclocheilus anshuiensis | reverse complement strand
GGCCTGGCTCAGTCAGAGTCTGTGTTCTGTCAGTGCTTGTGGAAGTAAGTGGGGAACTGAAAAAATTTTCTGATTTGAGTAAACCGCTAGTTAGGTTTGGAACCCACCTAGGACTTTAGTACAGTAGAATACTTCTGCTGTCAGGAAAGCCAAATCAAGTTTTTATACCTGTTCTGACCTGAGTACAAGCTTTCATTCTAATCCTGAAATTGTTTTATAAAGTCTTAAATACCTGTTACGTTCCCCTAAGCATCTAGGGGTCGGGAGGGGAAGTAATGGAGAGAAGAAAAAAAAGTAACGAGGAAACAAAAAGCGAGAACACACTTAAATCCTCTGTCCCAGAGTGAAGATGACACCAGTTGATATATATAAACAGAAATAATTTTATTTACAAGACAGAAAAGAACATACAGGTGCATCTCAATAAATTAGAATGTCGTGGAAA
>NW_015601187.1:0-445 GCF_001515605.1 Sinocyclocheilus anshuiensis | reverse complement strand
TAGTTTAAGCCCAAGGACCAGCTGCAACAAACCTCTTAAGCTAAGAAAATCCAGTTACATTTCTAAACAAATTATCACTAAGGGTTTTTTCCCCCACTTGACAGCTTTGTTGCAACCAGCTATAGGACCTTATGAGAGCCAGATTGTTTAAGATTCTAGTGTTGCAGAGTAGTTAAAGATCACACAAAGCAAAGACTGATGTTTTTTATTTTAAACTCAAAATGAAATCAGATTCAGAGTGTTTTATATATTATGAGTCATAAATCTGTCTAAAACAGTTAGGCTGGTTAATGTCTTATATAGGTCAGGATTATATAAATTTTATTAATGTGTCTCTTCTTGCTCTTTTCATTGATTGATCTGTCTCCAAACCTACATCTGTGTGTGTGTGAGTTTACCTGGATTTTTCTATGTGGGATGTCTGTGTGTGTGTGTGTGTGTGTGT
>NW_015601186.1:0-443 GCF_001515605.1 Sinocyclocheilus anshuiensis | reverse complement strand
ATAGATAGATAGATAGATAGATAGATAGATAGATAGATTTTAACAGCATTCTCAATTTAGAGTTAGATTGTAATGTTTTTTTATTTAAGATCATACAGTTTTTGAAACTTCTGGAATCACAAAATGAATTGTGGTTCTTTAATTTAATTTATCAATACTCTCCGTTTATGTTAATAAAAAAGATTTGAAAACAAGCGCATTTGTAATAAATAGCCGAAATACTGGAAATAAGCTTAGGCTACTCAATTAGTTTTTTGGGTCAATGAGGAAAAAAAAAGAAAAAGAAAAATCTTTTTTGGTAAAATGGCCATTTATTTTCTTTTGAAAAACTTTTTTTTTTTCCAAAAACAAAAATGTCTAAAATTTATATATATGTATATAAATGTGTGTATGTATATATATATATATATTTTTATTTTTATTTTTTTTTTTTTTTTTTTTTT
>NW_015601185.1:0-445 GCF_001515605.1 Sinocyclocheilus anshuiensis | reverse complement strand
CGGTGCCTTGCTCAAGGGCACCTCAGTCGTGGTATTGAAGGTTCTCTCTTTTGTTCTCTAACTCATTTTCATTCATTCACTCTCTCTCTCAGACATAGATACACACCTAGGTCAGGACAACCCTACTTAATTAAACTTTTTATCTAACCACACACAATGATCTATTAAATTTAGTTGGGGAATGAGCAGAAATAGCACAATATCTAGACCTGGCTTGCCTCTCCAGTGTGGGTTGGTTTGCCAATCAAGACATGCTAACTTTTTCAGAGGAGAAAAGCCATCGCGCTCTCAGGAGAACCCTCACGCCTGGAGCGAGATTGCAATCTCTGTGGTTGCGCGAGAACTATTTAGGTTGTTTTACAAACACACTTCACAGCGCACAGGGACAAACAAAAGGGCATCGCACGAAACCCTCAGAGAAGTCACAATGGTTTATAGTAGCATT
>NW_015601184.1:0-445 GCF_001515605.1 Sinocyclocheilus anshuiensis | reverse complement strand
TATTTCATTCGTAATACTTTAAATAATAAATAATAAAATTAATAATGAATATATATATATATATTGTATATATTTTTTGTTTATATTTTGCACTTTTTATTTTTTTTTTAAAGATAATATATATATAAACACATGTTTTCTAGTGACAAATTTTCCAGTGTAATTTATATTTTTATGTATTTTATTGTATGTATTTTTTTATATTTTGTATTTATGTTTTTTAATTTTTTAATTAATTTTTTTATAATATATTCATTTTATTTTGTAACATGATATTTCTTATTTTTTTTATGTTTCTAGATGTGTTTCGCATGGGTTTTGCATTCAATTTTGCTTTTAGGAAGATCATTCTCACTACAAAGTGACAGCAACACTACAGTAATTGTGTGCGCATTAAAATAAAGATTACACATGTAAAACTTCTGCATTGTTAGTTCACAATATT
>NW_015601183.1:0-445 GCF_001515605.1 Sinocyclocheilus anshuiensis | reverse complement strand
TTGCAGAGCCCAGATTTTAACCTTCCGTTCACAGTACAAACGGATGCCTCAGAAACTGGTTTGGGCGCGGTATTGTTGCAGGGGGAAGGAGAAACTCGGCACCCCGTGCAATATATAAGCAGAAAGTTGTTTCCTAGGGAGACAAGGTATTCTACCATCGAGAAAGAGGCTTTGGCCATTAAGTGGGCATTGGACACTCTTAAGTTCTACTTGATTGGCAAAGACTTTGTAGTAGAAACAGACCACAGAGCTTTACAATGGCTGCACAAAATGAGAGACAGTAATGCTAGAGTTACACGTTGGTATCTCTCTCTCCAACCCTTCAAGTTTAATGTCCAATATAGGGCTGGTACAATGAACATTATTGCTGACTTTTTGTCACGCCACTCTTGAAGAGGGGCTGTTCCGAAGGGGGGGGCGTGTGTGATGACGATCGGTCAGATGA
>NW_015601182.1:0-444 GCF_001515605.1 Sinocyclocheilus anshuiensis | reverse complement strand
GTGTCACATGATCTTCAGAAATCATTCTAATATGCTGATTTGGTTCATATTATTATCAGTTATTATTGGTGCTCAGTTATTAATAACGGTTTTTATGGACTATAGACATGTCCATGACATCCAAGCCTGGACTTCTTGATATTCCCAGGTTTTCCAGAACTGTGGGAGCCGTTTTATTCTCTTTAACAAAGCTAGTTCTGCATTAACTGGTTTCCACAGGCAGGCGGATTCAACAGCAGGAGTAGTAAAACTCAGAAGCTGTTCATAAAGCACCTGCGGTTCAGTGAGAAACACTCAATCCCACAAATCAAACGCACAGAGATTCACACAGACTGTAATGAGATGAACGCTGAGACTCCCTGAGGCCTCATTAGCATCCTCCTGTCTCTCTCTCTCACTTCCTGTCTCTCTCTCTCACTTCCTGTCTCTCATTAACATCCTCCT
>NW_015601181.1:0-445 GCF_001515605.1 Sinocyclocheilus anshuiensis | reverse complement strand
TAGCAAACACCTTTCTCGTCCAGTGACAGTCGGGCTAGATAAGTAACAGCACAGGCTTACCTGAGATAAAAGCTGCAATGCCATCAATCATGAAGAGGAGGAGGGAGGGTGGAAAAGAGAGTGTTAGAGACAAAGCGTGTGAGAAAACGAACAAGAAAAGGATAGAAATAGAGCACATCCAACATGCATGCATAATCAATTTGCGATCAGACCTCACCGACACAATTTATCACAGCAATCTTTGACTATATTAATATTCATTTCTTATCTATAGCTCATTGTTTGCAAACAATGGAATGGAAACGATCTGAAGTGTGGAATTTATATCCAATCTGATCAAGGAGCGCATATGGGGTGAATCATAGTACCAGGCACGTAGAAGGAGTGCATTCCTGTACTCTACCATTGGCCTACTACTTTTGGGACAGGTTCTTTCCATGCTGTT
>NW_015601180.1:0-445 GCF_001515605.1 Sinocyclocheilus anshuiensis | reverse complement strand
GTTCTGGTTATTCACTGCTCCCAACGACAATTCCTGCTGGACCTGAGACTCGAACCCGCAACCTCTGCGTTACAAGTCCAACTCTCTAACCATTAGGCCATGACTGCCAAGCTGTGCTACTCTAAAACCCGCCCTTAAAGCCCTTCCATCGAACAACATCAATTAACAACAGCTGACCATAACCTAGCTAGATCACAAAAGAAACATAACAGAAGTGGGCGTTTGCAGTTTACATGCAGACTTAAGCCTCCATCATCGATATTTGACCAATAATTTAGCAATAAAAATGCCTGCTTCCATTTTTTTGTAATCTCAGGAATGCACAGCAATGCAAACAACTTGGGGCTTTCTTTAGAAAGAATGAGCATTTCTTTTAACTTTCCATGAAATTATGCAATCTGAGGAGTCAAGTCAAGTCAAGTCACCTTTATTTATATAGCGCTTT
>NW_015601179.1:0-445 GCF_001515605.1 Sinocyclocheilus anshuiensis | reverse complement strand
AAAAAAAAAAAATGTTATTCAGATCATGTTGTTCCAAGTATTTAAATGCCATAAATGTTTGGAACAACATGAGGAAATTTTACTTTGCTTTTTGTGAACTATTCCTTAGACAGTATGTGGATAAGAAAAGACACCGCCAACCATCACCAAACACAGCAGTGAGATGATAGGGATGCAGATATTTATGCCCACATATTTGCGTTTAGGAGGGGTTCTGTGGGTACTGAAGTGTAGGAGGTTAATGCTGTGTTTGATGTTTTGCATACTCATCCATATTACTCTCTCTGCTCTGTACGCTTCCCTCTCTCTCCTTCACTGGGTTCATTAGCTATGCTCGAGTGAATTTTCAAAGACTAGATGTTAAAAGTATTGGTTTAAAGGCATCTGGACCTGTGAGAAAGAACCCCTATAACCTGCACATGCATGTTCATGAATCAAGTTTGTT
>NW_015601177.1:0-445 GCF_001515605.1 Sinocyclocheilus anshuiensis | reverse complement strand
TGAAAGAAAACAAACGTTTGAATCTACAATTTGATTATAATATAGCATGAGGTGAGATTTACAAGCAGTTTTTAAAAGGCCAGTAGTTTTTGACTGGGAACACCAAATTGGGTAAAGGATTTTCAGCACAGCACAAGGTTTTAGATTTTACTAATATTACCTGATTTTTGATGTGTTCTAATTAGGGTTGCAAAAAGGTGGAACATTTCCAGTATATTTCGGAAACGTTCCAGAAATTTGGGAAAGTTTCCAGGATTTTTTTGGAATATTCCTGGGATTTTTGAAAAGTTTCCGGAAATTTACTGGACATTTTCCACCCCTTTGCAACCCTAGTTCTAATTGGGTGAATGTAATTTGGGTCAGTTTGACACAAGATTTTATTTAGATTTTAAACATAATACAAAGGGGTCAAGCTGGTTTTTCAAACCTCTATAATATTGTATGG
>NW_015601176.1:0-445 GCF_001515605.1 Sinocyclocheilus anshuiensis | reverse complement strand
AGTTGATCATTTGTACGTGTTAACACACTCAAGTGATTTTAAACCATTCCAGAGCAAGAACAGGCGAAAACAAGTCTGAATATCTTATTCAATGTTGCTTCTCAAGTAAATTTATCTTGTTTCAAGATTCTTTAGACATTTTTGTACATCAGCAAAAAACTAATTATTTAATATGTATATAGTAGCCCTTAAAACATTTTTGGGCTATTAAAAAGGTCTTTGTCATTAGATGCAAACTTTGATAGAAATGAGTGCTTGCTTATATATTTATTTAAAATAAATACCCTTTGCATTGATATTTTTAAATAATGCAAGCATATTTATGCATTTTCAATTGTGGCTTATTTGTCCAAACACTTTTTGGGGCCACGGTACATATGTTACAGATATATAAAATGACTTAAATGTGAAAAGCATACAGCTCTAACAATGAGCTCATAAGTTT
>NW_015601175.1:0-444 GCF_001515605.1 Sinocyclocheilus anshuiensis | reverse complement strand
GCACACCCTGTTTGTTTTCTTTATTTTACAAAAGCACAAAGTTTTCTTGTTATGTGTGTATACAAATAAAAGTAGACCCATTACAGATTCGATTGATGTATTGCTCTTATCTGCACAATCCAAAATGACGGAGTAATTTAAGTTAATTTAGGGGTTATCAGAAAAAATGCCACAAAACACGCTGGCGCATTTGTCGACCTCAAAGTGTTAATACATTTAATTAATGTCTACATTAATAATATCATAATTTCTTAAGATTGTCCCACATTTCTGCCACAATACCATGGTGCAGTTAGTGTTCCTTAAGTAAATCCATGGTAAATGATTGTGACAGTATCGTTGCGGACAGTGTTTGTCAGCACGGTTTAATCTGGCTTTAAACTAGTTTAGATCACTGAATCATTTGTGTTCTTTGCTGAATTCAAGCGCTTCACACTGGATCTC
>NW_015601174.1:0-445 GCF_001515605.1 Sinocyclocheilus anshuiensis | reverse complement strand
AATTGATTCCAACCCGCTTGCCTGGTGGAAGGCTCAAGAGTCTGTTTATCCTAAACTAGCCAAGCTGGCAAAGCGTTGCCTGGCAATACCTGCAACATCAGTCCCAAGCGAGAGGGTTTTCTCAACGGCAGGTGACATTGTTACCGCCACAAGATCTTCACTCACTACTGAAAATGTGGACAAACTGATATTTTTGAAGAAAAACTTGAAAATAGAACAAATCTGAAGCCTTTTATTTTGATGCCTTATTTATTTTGTAGCATTTTCATTAAAAGAGATTCCGGGTTTGAAGTTTATTGAATCATAATTTAATGCACATTTAATGTTTTTCTGTTGTTTTAGGAGAGGGATGGGCTTAACCTTTGAAAGTTGAATATATAGTCTCCTAATTCAAAAGTTTTATTTTTCATTATTCTATTTATTTTGTACTTTCATATCACAAGAA
>NW_015601173.1:0-445 GCF_001515605.1 Sinocyclocheilus anshuiensis | reverse complement strand
GAAAAACAAGTCCATAAATAACCCAAATCTGCTGATATTCCCTCCACTTAATTTTGGGTCAAAAACATCATGTGGACAAAAAGTGAGGAAAATAATGTTTTTTTTTTTTTTTGTGCTTCATTGGAAACAGATTTGTAAGAAATTCCCTATAGCATCAGCAATTTTTGGAAAGTAAGAGGGCAACAAGCTGTTTTCAAAGTGAAGGGCTGATGCAATCTACATGTGCCGTTGCAGTTATGGCCGGGATGATTGACGCTTTGCATTGTCAGATGGGGCTGCCCCGGAGACAGGTGTTCACAAGCCAAAAACAGCAGTGCTGATCCCCACCTATAGCATCCTATTACCCTTTTGCAACACTACTGGCACAGCACAGGTGCTTAAAGAGTCTGGGGTTTAACACAATACAGCATGTGTTTGTGATTCAACATACAGCAGATGGTATTAA
>NW_015601172.1:0-442 GCF_001515605.1 Sinocyclocheilus anshuiensis | reverse complement strand
TTTTTTTTTTATGCAAAATATACTTTATATTGTATTTTATAAATTTTCCATTTAAATATGGTGCAAAATATAACCTGGTCATGATTTTGCATAAGGAAAAACGAATTTAGAATACTCTAATTTGTGCGTAACCTTTGCGTTTCCGAACGTTTCTCTGCAGTCGGTCTCATATCTTTGGCTGCTGTACGATGATTAAAGCGCGTAACTCCAGCAGGTTTGATTTCTGCTCGATGTGTCACGACACACACGCAAAGTAAACAGCTTCTTAAATACATATTTATTGGATAATTATGGCTGTAATTGGTTCAGGCTGTAACGAGATGGACGTTAAACCAGCAACTGCAGCAAAAATTAACACTTGGAAAAACAGTAGCACGTACTGCCCACACCGCGAGAGTGAGAAAAAAACACACACACACACACACACACACACACACACACG
>NW_015601171.1:0-444 GCF_001515605.1 Sinocyclocheilus anshuiensis | reverse complement strand
GATGATATGATCATATGTTTGACCTACAGTATATTGGCATACGAGCTTTCTCCTGCTGTAACAAGAGAATCTTTGTTTTTACTGTTTCTCATTCTTCTGTGTGATTTTTGTTAAAGAGGAAAAAGGCCCCAACACATCTAGTCAAGATAGTAACCACCAAAGACCGTGATGTTTGATTATCAAAAAACAAATCATAATAGGATTTCAATAGCAGAAATGTTAGTTTTGGTCTTTAACCTAAAGCTCAAGTATTTTAATAGTATTGTGACATGTATAAAAGCCAGCAAATGCAATTGATTTTATTATTGGATATTTCCATAAGGTTTCCCCTGTTGATGGCTTCATATCGAACGTGAAAACGTCAAATTGTCATGACAATGTCCAGTTTAACTATTAACCATTAACAGTTTGTTTTATTTGACCTCTCTGTCAGAAAATAGATTT
>NW_015601170.1:0-444 GCF_001515605.1 Sinocyclocheilus anshuiensis | reverse complement strand
AAAGTGAATATTTAATTAGTACAATACTAATTTCTCACTGGAAATTACTTCAAAAGAGTTAAAAGTTGGTCAAAATGTACATTTTGCACAGCCTGTATGTGCAGTGCTGGGAGTGTTCCAGGACAGGTTTGCAAACCCCTGATCTATATCAGCTTGATGTGGGGCACCAAAGGGTAACCTGACACATCTGTTTGAACTGTGAAAAAGGGAATTTAAAAAAAAAGGTGGCACAATGGTTGATTAATTAATTTTTTTCTTTTCAAAGGGCCGTTGGGAGAGCGACAACAGAGGAGTGAGGAGCTGCGTTAATGTTGTTTTGTTTGTGAAAACCTTTATTTTAGAGTTTTCAGATATGCATATGAAAACAATACAAGTTTTACCAAATAAAGTTTTTCAGGAGCTTTAAAGGGTTAGTTCACCCAAAAATTAAAATTCTGTCATTAA
>NW_015601169.1:0-444 GCF_001515605.1 Sinocyclocheilus anshuiensis | reverse complement strand
AAAGCACCTCAACTGTGTTTTAAGGTTTTAAACTAGCACAGAGCGACTCCCATGGCAACTTGAAAAGTTGAGCTGACATAGAAAGTTAAGAGGAAGACACTTGCTCAAGGTCACTTTAGTTGTTTCTACAGAAGCCAGAAGAGGAAGTGGAGTTTATTTTCACCAGCACTCAGTAAATTAAAGTGGACAATTAAACAGGCAAGTGACTAGAATGCAGATCTTATGAGCCACCAGCTGCTTTATTGTGCATCTCATCCTCATGGCCCATACCAGGGGCCAGTTGCATAACTTAGCCTCTATGTTAAGACAGTGACTTAAGAACTTGTCGGACCCACTAGCAGTTAGCCAAAGGGTAATCAGTCTTGTTTTCTGGATTCAATTTAAACCAGTCTACATTTTTATGCAACCAAATTTTTACAAAATTATGACCAGTCTTAAAAAAAA
>NW_015601168.1:0-444 GCF_001515605.1 Sinocyclocheilus anshuiensis | reverse complement strand
TGTGTGTGTGTGTGTGTTGGGTGAGAAAGAAAGAGTAAAGAACGAACGAAGGATAAAGCCTCTTAGCAGTCCTCGCACATCACAGAAATGTAGCCTGAAACTAACCAAATATGACCAGAATTGCAACAAGCAACTCTTTATTCCCACTGCAGCTGAGTAAGCAAAATCTCACTGACATCAAGGTTTCTCTGGGGTGTTGGTAGAGTAATATCAATCCATTTGTTTACTTGTTTTTAGGCCTCTGCCACTTAGGTTGATTCATATAGAAACAGATACACCCAAGTTAAGTTACTCAACACAAGATTCACACATTGTGTGGAGTGTCAAAACTGATCAACATGATCAAACCCTTTATACATCATCTTCCCTATAATCCTTCTCTTATAGACAGTCCAGCAGCAATCCCACTCTCTCTGTAACAGTCAGCGAACCGATAATCAGATT
>NW_015601167.1:0-444 GCF_001515605.1 Sinocyclocheilus anshuiensis | reverse complement strand
GCGATGGGAATGTGTTTAATGCAGCTGCCGATCACGTACCCCTCCGCCTGTCAAACCAATCACAGCAGAGCGCTCAAGGTCACTTCCTGTTCTTTGCTAATCTGCAGGGAAGTGGCCGTGAGCATCCAAACATACCGACAT
Source organism: Sinocyclocheilus anshuiensis (assembly GCF_001515605.1). Lineage (NCBI taxonomy): Eukaryota > Metazoa > Chordata > Actinopteri > Cypriniformes > Cyprinidae > Sinocyclocheilus > Sinocyclocheilus anshuiensis. The sequence continues at coordinate 303 of NW_015601167.1, read as the reverse complement.
GATCAGACACGACAGAAGAGCATCAGACGTAACACGAAAATAGTTATCAATTATTTGGTCTGAATATGAACAGCTGTTTGAAAACATGTAAATATAGTTTGACTCCCTTCTGCGTGTAAGTTTCTACATGCATGACATTCTGACATTACTGACTTAATCTTATAAATCATACAGTATGAGTTTTTTTGAGAATGTAAAAATGCAGAAAGTTTCCTGTAGGTGTAGGGTTGGTGTAAGGGGACAGAAAATACGGTTTGTACAGAAGAAAAACCATTACGCCTATGGAGAGTCCCCACAAGGATA
>NW_015601166.1:0-444 GCF_001515605.1 Sinocyclocheilus anshuiensis | reverse complement strand
GGAATGTGTCTATCATGTCTGAAAATGTGAGCAGACTTCTCACCAAACTTTAGAACAGATTTAATGACATACTCTCACACTTGCGTTTTTCAATAACAACTGCTCTCATTGTTCTAGATGATGAAGGCTTCTAACTCATATTGAAATGCAAAGCAAAACTCATGTAATATTAATAGAGCAGCTGCAGACACCTGTATGTTTCTATTAGCATCTTCCAAAAATGCATGTGACAGCTCATGTGATTCATGACACCTGAGGAGCAGCAGTGTCAAGAGTCTCCTTTGATCATGTGACCCTGTGTGATCTAATAGCTTTCTATAATAAACAGCAGCATAAAGCAGAACCCCCGTCACACAAACACACACATACACACTCGTATTAATTCATTGTGAATGAGCTCTCTGGTAATGGAAAGCAATATAAAGGTCTCAGTCAGCGCTGGGA
>NW_015601165.1:0-444 GCF_001515605.1 Sinocyclocheilus anshuiensis | reverse complement strand
GATTTTTCATACTACTGGTTAACAATAACAACACTGCACCCTGCTAAAGATCATATTTTGTGTTCTGAATGACATGATGGCAAGTAAATGATGACATCATTTTTGGGTGAACTGTCTCTTTAAGCCCTGGTCTCAGTCATGTGACCTGTCCTAGCGCCGCGGTGGCCGCGTCCCACATCACGGCTGGTTATCTTGTTCTACATGGTGACAAATACGTGACAAGCCAAACACTGATTCACCGAGACGCCTGCGTTTAACGATGAACTCTGAACACAGAGAGACTGATAAGAGACATGCTATTGATGAGAGGCCAGAGGTCACATGATGCACTGCAGCACAGAAGCATGGGATTGCACAGAACTGGAGCTGTCACTCAAATGTAGAGTTACAGAAAGAGGTGTGCGCGTGTGTGTGAGAGAGTGAGTGTGTGTGTGTGTGTGTGTG
>NW_015601164.1:0-444 GCF_001515605.1 Sinocyclocheilus anshuiensis | reverse complement strand
AATAAATTCAGCCTGTGACAAGAATTTCAATGTCTGTCCTCTTTTTCATATCATGTGTGTGTTTGGAGAGAGGGAGAGAATGAGGAGTTGAGGAATGAGTGTGTTGTCATGGTAGCTCATCTTTTGTAAAGGTTCTTGACTAGAGATGAATTGATTTGTGGTTGGACAGAGTCATCTGGTTGTGAAATCTCCTGAATGTTTTTTGTAGATTTCAGCACAGACATAAACTCTGTATTGCTCTTTCATAGCTCTGGAGATTTAAAGGTGTTCTCATGTATCAATGCTTCTATCAGAATGAGGTTAATTCCTACAGATGCCATATTGATGTTTTGGGAGATTTTTCTACAGTTTGGTAATTCTACAGTTTGGTAATTTATTAATCAGTAGTTGGTATATCGGCAGCAGGTTATGATGTCATGCTCTAGATTTATTATTATTTATATA
>NW_015601163.1:0-444 GCF_001515605.1 Sinocyclocheilus anshuiensis | reverse complement strand
AGGAAAGAGAATATATTTGGCCTTGGTGCAAAAGGTAAAAACATCAGTCAGTTGGGCTTCTGTAGTGACATCTCTCAGTGTCTGTGCAGTCTGCCGACAAAGTGTAAAACGGATCAGTGGGTAACAACTAGCATACTGTTCAATAACTGGTCTACACTGCTTTGGAGCATGTTTTGCGAACAGCTAACAAAAACCTCAATTTCTGGAGACTAACTGATGCAATTTTTGGATGTAAAAAAACATGCTACCACATAAATCGGCACATTTTAATGGCTGTTCCAGTTATGAATCATTTTGATTCAGGCCAACTTGCAAATTAATTACTCAGTCATAAATTGGCTTGAGAGACAATAAATATTTTCAAAAAAAGTGTAGCTACAAAAACATGCTAAAGTTCAAAAGTTTGAAGTTTTCTGTTGAAAGAAGTCTCTTTTGCTCACCAAG
>NW_015601162.1:0-444 GCF_001515605.1 Sinocyclocheilus anshuiensis | reverse complement strand
TAATTTGATTACATTAATGTTATAAGTTGAGATTTACAAGAAATAGTTTAACTGCTACTATGTAAAAGGAATACTGCTGTTTGTTCATACAGCAGTACTTTTAAATGAAAAAAGTGAACAACACACTACTTTTTAATGCATTATAGAATTTTGTGCATAATGCGATTAATCGCGATGAATCACAGACAATCATGTGATTAATTGTGATTAAAAATGTTAATTGTTGCCCAGCATATATATAAATATATTATATTATATTATATTTATAAATACATAAATATAGTATATTATATTTATAAATACATACTATATATATAAATACAGGTCAGAATAAGTATTTTTCATTTTTACATAAATATATATGTTACGCCGAATGACGAAGGAACATTATTTCATCCATATTTTGACATTTTATTTTCACAGAAGTTATTTGAAACATTAAAG
>NW_015601161.1:0-444 GCF_001515605.1 Sinocyclocheilus anshuiensis | reverse complement strand
ACACAGACAACCTTGAAAGTCATGGGCTACAAAAAAAAAAAACCCACAGTGCTTCAGAATGAGACGTTCATTGGTTTAGGAATACACAGCATGGCGATGTACTGTATGTAAGAAATATGAAAAATGGAAAATAAGATGGGGTCGGTGGGGGAGGGAGACAACAGAGCAAATGAGCACAATAAAAGGACACAGAAATAATACCTCTAATCCCAATGACAGATGGGTCACAGAGGCTTTAAGTACCCCACCCCCACCCCTTGTGCATAGATCATGATCCATATAAACCAGCTTTTTTCTCTTTTAAATCGATAAATTTGATACAGAACCCCCCCCCAAACCCAACCCCACTTTTTAATTTCTCATTATGTAATACCTGCCACAAGAGACAGAATGACAAAAAGGAAAGAAATAGTAATGCACAATGGTCCTGATTTCAACAGGAAG
>NW_015601160.1:0-444 GCF_001515605.1 Sinocyclocheilus anshuiensis | reverse complement strand
ACATTTGAATAAAGATTGTGACACTATTTAGATCTCTTCTAAAAACTGTAAGAGAGATGGGAGATTGCTGGAGACTTCTCAGATTTTTCTTCTGAGATGGAGATTTAAGCGAATATGTCCATTTGATCTCAATTTATTCCCATTTTATGTTTATCAAACTGATGTTTCTCTCCTTCAAGAGCTCTATGACTTCACTTTTCAGTTGGAAATAAAACACAAACAAATCGTCTAGTGTAACTGCATGTTCACATCCGCTAGAATGTCAGAGCTTCTTGGTAGGTCGACCACACCTTCTGTGGAAACAAGCATTCTCCGTCTGACCACAAGGTCTCCATCTTGGCTCTGAAGACATTTGGAAGCCACAGCATTTGGCTGGCAGATGACCAGTGCCATGCTTTGATCCAAAGTGGTCGTCTGCTTGGCAGGACAGAGTCTGTCTGCAGG
>NW_015601159.1:0-444 GCF_001515605.1 Sinocyclocheilus anshuiensis | reverse complement strand
GTATATCTGCCTCCTGCGTTCTCCTTCGAACTCCTTCGCCTGGCAGCCCCTGACAATGCCAGTGTGGAAAGTCCGATGCATTCTAGTGAACTGGTTAATTTGGAAAGTTCATATAAACATTATAATACACCCTATTTCTTTTTTATTGGATTTAGTGTAAATTTATCTGTTCAAGTTGAATGCAGTTCTTTCAAAACTGCTCTGATTAAAATAAAAATAATATTACTAGATAGTTACTTATTTAAAAATAGTGCACCCTTAAGTAGCTTAAATTTAGCTTTAAATTTAGTTTCAAAAGATTTTTGTTTGTTTGTTTTTTTTTGCAAAAACCATCTTGACTACAGTTAGCTACCTTAACAAATGACAGTTTCAAAGCAGCTTTCCCAACCCTGGAGACCAGAGCATCGTTTTTCCCTGCTCTGGCTGTTTACATCCCTAGCTGTG
>NW_015601158.1:0-444 GCF_001515605.1 Sinocyclocheilus anshuiensis | reverse complement strand
TTGAAGCATGAGAAATCTCTACCTGAGCCGTCTGAATCAGTGTCTGCCTTTTCATCCGTGTCTGTGAAGCAGAGGTTTAAATAGTGAGTCAGTAAATCATTATGTATCTCACACACACTCACACACACACACACACACACACACTTGGGAATATAAGGGAGATTTAATTTAGAAATATTGAAATGCTTGTTGTCTGAATAGAGTTGTTAACCCAGAAATTACATTTCTGTCATTATTAACTCACTTTTTTGTTGTTTCAAACCTGAGATTTTTTTTTTTTAATTTTCCTTTGTAAAAAGAGATAATATCATACACGTTTGGAATGGTATAATGGTGAGTAAATAATATACTTTTATATTTATGTAGTATTTGTTAATATTGTCTATTACTTTATCATTATTATTATTTGTATTTTCAGTTGTCATTTTAATTTGAGGTTAATAT
>NW_015601157.1:0-444 GCF_001515605.1 Sinocyclocheilus anshuiensis | reverse complement strand
GTCGGTTGTCGGTTAGGAAAAATAACCGAAATGAACATCCCTATGTTTATTTGTTGCATTATGACAGGTTGATTACATTTTCATAAGCTTCTCCAACACTTATATTCAGAGCTTACTGAAGGAAAGAAAAACCTGTGGGAAAACAAGCAAGAGAGTGAAGTGAGTGAGAGATGTAGATGCAGGTGAGCAGCTTAAGTGATTGAGATGGAAATAATTCAGATGAGATGGGTGCAGGGAGAAAATTCTGGAAATATCTAAATTGCAGGAACCAAATCAAAGCTCCTAAAAATATGAAAAAAAAAAAGACTCATGCAAAAACATATATTCAGTTTGAACTATACAGTTTACGGTAATGCATGTTCTTCACTCTTGACCAATTTAAGTGTCTTCCAAGAACACAAATGCAAATCCATCAATCCGCAATAAAATGTTGTCATTACGACT
>NW_015601156.1:0-440 GCF_001515605.1 Sinocyclocheilus anshuiensis | reverse complement strand
CATGCTGCTGAACCTGAGCCGGGACGTGGAGCAGCTGCTGAAGGATGTGGTGGAGGCCTTCGGGAACCGGAGCGGCACGGGCTGTCTGTTTGACCAGCTGTTCAGCACACAGACGCAGGAGCAGCTCTCCTTCATCTGCAACGATGACATCCACGTCCTCAGCGTACATGTGCCCAAAGCCGTGGATCTGGCCAAGTGTGACAGCGGTGAGTGTCAGACAGGAGTGCCAGTGAGTGTGTGTTGGGTCTGCTGTAGATGCTGATGCAGTGTGTCTCTCTGTGCGTGTGTGTGCGTGCGTGTGTCTCTCTCTGTGTGTGTGTGTGTGTGTGTGTGTGTGCGTGTCTCTCTCTCTGTGTGTCTCTCTCTCTGTGTGTGTCTCGCTCTCTGTGTGTCTCGCTCTCTGTGTGTCTCTCTCTCTGTGTGTCTCTCTCTGTGTGTGT
>NW_015601155.1:0-444 GCF_001515605.1 Sinocyclocheilus anshuiensis | reverse complement strand
CTGAGTCCTTTATCTTTACTATGAATACTTTGGCATAATAGATCAAAGCAACTCTTGATACATGAGACACTGGACCACATGTCAATGACACTTAGAAGTTAATCTCACAAAAAGAGTAAGATGGCTTGAGGGGTGGTGTTACAGTCATTGTTTCAGTTTTTTTTCTATTTATTTTTATTTATTTATGAAATGTGAGCTAATAAATTAGTTCCTAGTAGAGGTAAGCCTCAAATGCAAGACTGTACGTATACTACCGTTTGTGTACGTTTAAATAAGTTAATACTTTTATTCAGTAATTGAGCAAAATAGACAGTAAAGACTGCAAAACTTTCTATTCATCAAAGAATCAGTACAGTTTCCACAAACATATGAAGCAGCAAAACGGTTTTCATCACTGAAATTAAAATAATCAGAAATGTTTCTTGAGCAGCAAATCAGCATATT
>NW_015601154.1:0-444 GCF_001515605.1 Sinocyclocheilus anshuiensis | reverse complement strand
AAAATCGGGCTAAAATCGTGCAGTGTGAACTCGGCATAAGGTAACTGCTTGACTGAGTTTCATTACTCTTTCTAGCAGTCCTCAGATCACAAGAGACCATCCGTTCCACACTGACTCATTCCTCCCACCTCACTACCAACAACTGCCTCCTGGGGAGTTATAATGAAATCTGATATGAGACAGAACTCTGATAGAACCAAGATTTTTACAAGAGACAACAATCAACTCAATCAATGTGATCAATGGTGATAAGGGTCAAAGAACAATCTGCAAAACTTGTCAAACAAATACTATTTCTATAAACAGCTAGCATGCTAGTTATCCAAGTCAAGCCCCTGGGAGTTATTATTATTATTATTATATAAAAATACTGAATAAAATATAGAACAAAATAATAATTACTTCTATTGTAATATTTCTGCAAGAAGCCCTTAGAGCTTTTCT
>NW_015601153.1:0-441 GCF_001515605.1 Sinocyclocheilus anshuiensis | reverse complement strand
TGTGCTGGCCGACCGCTTGGACTGTGCAGAGGTGCTGCTTAAGGCCAGCGCAGCCGTCAACAAGACTGACCACAGTCAGAGGACCGCACTGCACCTCGCAGCACAGAAGGTGACACACACACACACACACACACACACACACAGCCGTCTGTCTCTGAGCTGACACTTACAAAGGCTTGGTGTCGTTAGGGTTTACTGCCCTCTAGTGTTTGTGATTTTGACACATTTCTCCCAATAATCTGAACATGAGAGCGTTTCTATGCGTTATGTTATTTTGACTTAATAAACGGGACAGTTTGAATGAGACAAGAGAAGAGGATTGGAAAGGAGAGCAGAGTGGAGAGGAAAGGAGAAGAGTGTGAGGAGAGGAAGACAGGGAGGGACGGGATTGATGGGTAACACTCTGACATCTAGATCAATAAGAGCTGTAGCTCAGGGATT
>NW_015601152.1:0-444 GCF_001515605.1 Sinocyclocheilus anshuiensis | reverse complement strand
GTTTTAACATAACATAGCCTTTTATGTGACTTTATGGACACAACATGTATGCTATTAGTCTGTCTTTACACAGATCATCACTGCTGTGTTTATTGTATTTTAGAGATTTGAAGTAATAATAGGGACAGTGTGTCTCGCTCTGACCAGGTTCTGGTTCTTCACACACACATACACACACACAAAGGTCTTGTATAGATTTTGTGTGGGTGAGCAATATTAACAGAAACTGCTACAGCAGGCTAATCAATGCTTGATGTAAAGACATGCAGACTAGTCAGTGAAATCGCCATTTGGACACGATAACTGTCGATAAGCAGCTGTCTTCCTGATGACTGTAATTGGCCTGGTGTGACCAATCTGAACTCGAAGGATTTGTGTTGTGGTAAATTGAACTGTTCTTGTGTGTGTAGAAGAATATGTGATGTATCATTTATTCCACAGTGC
>NW_015601151.1:0-444 GCF_001515605.1 Sinocyclocheilus anshuiensis | reverse complement strand
TGCTGTTCTTTTGAACTTTCTATTCATCAAAGAATCCAGAAAAAATAAATGTATCAGTTTCCACAAAAATAGGAAGCAGCAAAAACTATTTACAATATTGATGATAAAATTATATGATGATTAACAGACCATTATTAATAATTGAACACCAATAATAATTGTGATTTTCCATTTGTTTTTAACTTTTTACACTTCTGCCGGTGAAGCAGGGTTATTATAGTTAATGCATGCTAAATATATATACTAAATTCATTAAAAAAACATACATTGTTACTAAATATTACCTGACAAAAAAATCCTAAAAATATTTTATTTCAGCCAGTTGCCAAAGCAGCATTACTCATTTTCATTTAGTTTAACTTAATGCACTAAAATAACTAAAACTTAGACTGCAATAAAAATTAATAAAAAGTATATAGGCTAATTTACAATAAATAAATAAAT
>NW_015601150.1:0-444 GCF_001515605.1 Sinocyclocheilus anshuiensis | reverse complement strand
AGCGAGGTATGAAGAATGGACCCATGATAATCAAAACCAAATATGCGTTTTATTTTGGCAGACTATCCAAGACGTAAAGGCATAACCTTATTCTGGGAAGGGTGTGGGGAACAACAGCTCATTTACATTTAAAGACATGCACAAAAATAGCACGTTTTTTTTTGCTTCCACTCAAAAATGGTAATTCTCAGAATGATATAATAAATTATCTATGGGGTATTTTGAGCTGAATCACAGACACATTTTGGGGACGCCTGAGTTATATTACATCTAGTAAAAATGGGGCATAATAGGTTCCCTTTCATTCACAGTAAATTTGCCATCACAGAAAATGGAAGATAATGCCCAGAATGCATCGTTTTCTACAGTATATCACTTTTTTAATAGAAAACAGTATGCTGCTGTCGGATTGCAACTGACATTTCAGGTCCATCTGGTTTGTGA
>NW_015601149.1:0-444 GCF_001515605.1 Sinocyclocheilus anshuiensis | reverse complement strand
GTTTCTTAACACACTTAAGTACACTTTTAAAAAGCGCACTTTGTAATATCAAATTAAAAGTACCTTTTAAAAGATGTTTTAATAATCTTTTGTTGTGCTTTATAGAAGCACACTATATTTTTACGTGTTGACTAACATACGCACATGTAAAGTACTTAAATATAATTTTAACGGTAGTGTGTTATTTTAAAGTTAGTATATTTTAAACATACTAAATTATAACTTCATCATTACAAATGTTAATTAACAAATATATCTAAATACGTAACTTAAAAGTTTCAAAGGAATTGCACTAAAGTGTATTTTAGTATACCATAAATGATTGATATTTCACAAGCAATAGAAGTAATTATGAAATTACATATAAAATGTACTTTTGTAGTCCTACTTAAGCGGGTCAAAAAGCACTCTAAAAATGCATTTATTATAAGGTTAAACTATAAT
>NW_015601148.1:0-444 GCF_001515605.1 Sinocyclocheilus anshuiensis | reverse complement strand
AACTTGTTGATGAAATGCAGATAATTTCAGCGGAAGTTTAGAAATTTCTAAGTCACATTTAAGTAAGAATTCAATGCCACCAAATTTCCTAAATAAAAATATTGCAACCATTTTAGCTTCAACATGCCATTCATCTGTTCAAAATCAATTATGTTTAAACCACCCAGGTCATAAGATTTAACTATATAATTTTTCTTAATAAAATGAGTCTTATTCTTCCAAATAAAATTATACAAGGAACGATTAATTAATCTAGAAACATACGAAGAAGGGGCTAAAGCAATTGTTGGATAGATGACCCTTGACAGAAACTCTTTAGACAACAATACTCTACCAAATATAGAGAGGTCTCTTTGTAACCAATTGTTTAGAATTGTTTTGGCCTTTTTTAATTATTCTTTCAAGCAGATATAGATTTAGTTTGTTGTAATAGGAAAAATCCTC
>NW_015601147.1:0-436 GCF_001515605.1 Sinocyclocheilus anshuiensis | reverse complement strand
CACACATACACATACACACACACATATAGGATTCTTTACCACATAACTTTCACAAATACAATTCTGTTTATATTACATTAAAGAAAATTAAACTTTCACAAAATTTCTCACATTATAATAGATAATTGGTAACTGGGGAGGAGCATTTAAATGTCAATTAATGAAAAATCACAATGAAAAAGCACAGAATGCACAATGAAATTCTTAACATCTTAAAGATTGTGAAACTTGTTTTTATTTTGAAATACACTATAAAAAAAAAATATATAATTCCATCTATATAATTCCATAATCTATAATTCCAGGAAGAACCTTTAATATCCAAGGAACATTTCCTCTGCATTTTTTTTTGTAGTAAAAGGCTCTTCAGATTGTTAAAATGTTCTTCACACTAAGAAAAATGTTTTTTTTTTTTTTTTTTTTTTTTTTTTTTTAA
>NW_015601146.1:0-444 GCF_001515605.1 Sinocyclocheilus anshuiensis | reverse complement strand
TAGAAATCGTGAATATAAATAATTGGGAATCATGTAAAAAAAATTCTCATTACTGTTGTTGTGTGTCTTCTGGTGATAGAAATTGGAATGACATGCACAGCAATATGCTACAGATTTTATGATTTAGATTAACTACCCGCAGTAGTAAATATCTCCCAATCTGAATATCTCCCACCTCCTGCATACTACTGAATTAACTTTGATACTTCAGAAACTTTTGTTCTCTAAAGAGGACATTTAGGACTTTTAAATGATACCAAATAGGGGTGGGGTTTTGGGAACTTCCTCTTCCTCATCAAGAAGGTTTGAATGTTATCGTTAAGGTTGCTGTATCTAATGTACCAGTCGTTCCTGCCACGACTAGACAGATAGCAAACGAAGATGGAGAACAGGAGTGATATTTTGAACTCCTGAGCAAGAAGATAGTCAGCAGCTGTTAAATAT
>NW_015601145.1:0-444 GCF_001515605.1 Sinocyclocheilus anshuiensis | reverse complement strand
ATGCCTATTTGGTATTCAGAAATGGATTTGGATAGTTATTCTTAACTCCAGAACAAATACTGTCACTCTGCAGTATCTTTCTGAAGAATCCCACTATTCGAAAGTCCAGCTGAAATGTATTTTTAACAATATCCTTGATCATGTCAGTCTGAATTTAACAGTTTATGTGGCACATTTCAGCTTGGATTGTTTAATGAATCTATCACATAATACAGGTTTATACATATATACAGACCCCACAGGAAAAAAATAAATAATAATAATAATAATAATAATAATAAAAAGATATGATAATACCCTTTAATGTATTTTTCAAAAACACAGCATTGCTATAGTATAGGTACATTCCAAACTGTAGTGAGTTGCCTCTCTAAGTAGTGAGCTACCTTCTAAGGCAGCATATTAAAGTGCCCCTATTATGCCTTTTCGAATATTACCTTTCAT
>NW_015601144.1:0-430 GCF_001515605.1 Sinocyclocheilus anshuiensis | reverse complement strand
CCACATACTGCCTTAGAGTCAGAGCAGTCTGAAGTCCGCTTGCAGTGTTGATCATTTAGTTTTTGCACCTGTAACTAATGCTTCTGTATGTAAATGAGCTGCGTTGTGATTGGCTGATCTCTGCATACTGTCATTCAGGGTGGAACAAGGTTTTTAGTTTCAGTTTGTGTATCATGTGTGCATTTTGTGGCCTAAACTATGAGTTTTTCAATCTTTTTTGAGCCACGGATCCCCAAATATGACGCTTTCTTGCTGTTTAGATACTTTTATGTCTATAAGACACACATATACAGTGAAAAAAATATTAAAATGTATACAAAACGTTATCTAGAAAATACGTACTTTCCATTATGTTGGCACTCTCTGCTTTGTTTCTGTCTCTAGAGCAGCATATGTGTGTGTGTGTGTGTGTGTGTGTGTGTGTGTGTGT
>NW_015601143.1:0-444 GCF_001515605.1 Sinocyclocheilus anshuiensis | reverse complement strand
GCATTTGAATTTTCTACTTTAAAGCGCTGTGGAAGTCAAACATCTCAAACTGCTAGACTGCCACAGCATTACAAACAGCAACAAGGAAAACAGAAAAGGAAAAAAGTCATGCACACACATACATCACTATACACATCTATACATCACCCAAATGAGAATTTTTCATGGTTTTACTGTGATAGTACAAAATAATAGTAACTTATTTTGACATAAATGTCGTAGATTCATGTTAAATAATCTGCTGAGGGAATTAAGCACTTAATTTGCATTACAACGGTAGCGGTTGTACTTACAGTTTCTAAATGGGTTTCATAAATACTACAGTTGAATAGAATACCATTGAAACCATAATTACACTGACCTATCATATGTAGTAACCCGCTATCCACGGTCTTACCTGTGGTTATGGTTTTGCTATTTCAAATTCTACAGTATGAAAAAAGT
>NW_015601142.1:0-444 GCF_001515605.1 Sinocyclocheilus anshuiensis | reverse complement strand
CAGAAGACTTTGTGCCAGAATAGCAGCAGGTTACTTTTCTGAGCCACACTGCCCTCTGTTTTGCTTTAAGTGCAAGCATATTTCAGAGAAATGTGCAAAGTAAATGACACTGTGGGTATTAGTGTTGTAAAGTGGAGGGAAAAAGTGTGTGTGGGGGGGGGGTACAATATGACTTACACATGCCAGTAATGTGTTTAAGTTCAGGAAAGGACTTGAATCATAAAGCTCGTAGTAATGCAAGTCATGAAAGCCTCAAAGTTAAACCATGATCTGTAAGAGAACATAAATACAGAAGACATAGCAGTACTATTTATACACCATTCTCAGTATGATAAAACTGGAGTGGAGAGATGTTGCCAGGCCGTGCTGAATATCCAGACAGAGCACTTACATTATTAGATTGATGGGAATAAAGTTCCTTCTGATTTACTGAATCCTCTTTTT
>NW_015601141.1:0-444 GCF_001515605.1 Sinocyclocheilus anshuiensis | reverse complement strand
CTACCCCCTGTAAATGGTGAAAATCACTTACGTCCCCCTGAGAAATAATTACCATCCGAATAGGGTTTAAGATGGTCCACTCAGCAAGATGTGTTGGAGTGAGCACTTGCTGTGCACAGAAGTTTTGTGTGGTATTTTGACTTGTGTGTGTCATGCGGTTGTGTGAATTAGCAGTGCGTGAGGCATGTCTGGTGTGTATGGTTTGTTTAGATGCCATGTGTGTGCTGTGGTTGGCTGGGTGGCAGGTGATAAAGGCTGAGTGGACAGATAGGGGATGAAAGCCGTGCAGGTGTTTGGCTGTGAACGGACAGGGAACCTCTCCAGCCCCCTGGCATTTCTAATGAAACCAAACGGATGCATGCGTGTCTGTGTGTGTGTTCACGTCTGGTCTTTGAAGCCACAGGACAAAGACTAACCTTTAACTCAAGGTAGCTTGCTGCTGAA
>NW_015601140.1:0-444 GCF_001515605.1 Sinocyclocheilus anshuiensis | reverse complement strand
AATTGTCAATCATCTTTGACGATAGTGGTCCTGACAGAAATATCTTTAATTTGTATTTAACATTTTAAATTAAAAAAGTATGATTTTGCCAAGAAAATAGCCAAGGAATCTGGAATGGCATTAAAACAAACAAACAAGCAAACAAACATGCTACATGTATGAATGTCAGACTGTGGGTTTACAGTTACAGTTTGTCTGATTTCAGTGTCTCTGCAGGTCCCAGGTGTTATTGGTGGTTCTGCCGTGTTCTTCAGCTCAACAGGATCTTAAACTTCTAGACATTAATGTGCACTGGAGACACAATAACCGTGAGATTGTGTATGATATAATCAAGGGTGAAGATTCAGTAGAAAAATAGGACCCACAGTACAAGAACAGAGCTGAAACTTTCCCTGAAGAGTATAAGAGAGGAAACTTCTCCATCAAACTCAACAATCTTCAACA
>NW_015601139.1:0-444 GCF_001515605.1 Sinocyclocheilus anshuiensis | reverse complement strand
ACTCACTCACTCACTCACTCACTCACACAGCTGTTTAAGACTTGTCCACAGGCGTCATGCCGATATAAGTGCCATTTTTCTCATCTTGATCGTCCACTTTGGCGCTCACAGGAGCGTATGACGTGTCTTTCTTCGCAGACGGCTGAAAGAAAACACAATAAGGTTGATTTAGTATGTGTGCGTGTTATGAGTATGAAATACACTTCATGCAAGAACAAGAACATACTACAAGTTCATGTACTTGACAACAGCATGTTTTAGTCCTTTAAACTAGTTTCCAAGCATCACATGATTAACCAGTCAGTTACTGATTGAGTTCAAGTTGAAGTGAGTTAAGCCTGTTTCACACATCTCTGAGTATTTACATGTAAATAAATACATGTATATTTACATGCATGGCTTTTAGGTCTGATTTAGGAGAGACTAAATTCTGGTTTTTATTGT
>NW_015601138.1:0-444 GCF_001515605.1 Sinocyclocheilus anshuiensis | reverse complement strand
TCTGTAATTGGCTAGGTCCTTTGAATCTTCCTAAACTGAGTGACGTTGCTTGTGAGGCCTTAAACTCTGACATTACTATTTCAGAGATTGTTGATGCTATAAAATCCTTTCCTAATGGCAAGGCAGAAGGGCCAGACGGTTTTGGTATTGAATTATATAAAAAATATTCTGAAAAGCTGTCTCCCCTTTTACTGAGGATGTTCACTCATTCTCTTGAAACTCAAAAATTCCCTAGCACATTATATGATGCTAATATCTCATTAATACTGAAAAAGGGTAGAGATGAGACTGAGCCTTCATCTTATCGGCCTATCGCATTACTTAACTCTGACATTAAAATTTTCACAAAATTATTAGCCAATAGGTTAAATAAATACATTTCATTCATCTATTATACATACGGATCAAACTGGTTTTGTTCCTAATAGATTTTCATTTTTTAAT
>NW_015601137.1:0-444 GCF_001515605.1 Sinocyclocheilus anshuiensis | reverse complement strand
TGTGTGTGTGCACTTGGATGGGTTAAATGCAGAGCACAAATTCTGGGTATGGGTCACCATACTTGGCCACACTTCACTTCACTAAAAGAATCATAAATACAACCACTAGTAATATGATTTAATGGGTTATCACTTTTGACCAATAGGTGGCACTATTATCAAATCAATATGGTGTGTTCTGTGTGAGGTGACAATGGCACACACAAAGTTTGCTGTCAATATGTCAAAGCTTTGCACAGATACAACCTCAGAGTCATTTTGGCATCATGCCTCAAATTTGTTGCGGCACTACACAAAAACAGTTTCGTCTATCGTCACAAAATCCATAACTTTTGTCAACACAGTCTGAAGATGATCTGAATTTGGTGAAAATCAGACAAATGGTCTAGGAGGAGTTCGAAAAATTCAATTCAATTCAATTCAAGTTTATTTGTACAGCGCTTT
>NW_015601136.1:0-444 GCF_001515605.1 Sinocyclocheilus anshuiensis | reverse complement strand
GTCTTAAATCCTGCTGATGTTGAACAAATAGCTGAATCTGGTTCAAAACAATGTTTCTTCCAAGATGAATGTTCAAACACTGTTCAGTCTGCTTTAGCAACTGATTACATTTATGGGTGTTTATTTATTTGGCTTCAGCAGCAATCAGTGATGGCAAAATGGCTCAAATGTAAAAACAACTGAATTCTCACAGCATTAAGAAGCTTTGGGCACAGCTGTTTGCATTGCACGTGATATCATTATAGCGGTTTGCTGTTCTGCTGGTAAAGTGCGATTCAATTACTGCCTCTAGGTAGAGCTTTATACTATTGACACTCATACCTCTTTGTTGCATTCTCATTTTAATGTTCAGAGCATGTCAATTTGAGTGCAAATGTAAATTTAGATTACATTTAGACATTTCTCTTTCATTTATTTGAAGGGCTCATTTCGTGGTCATCTATC
>NW_015601135.1:0-444 GCF_001515605.1 Sinocyclocheilus anshuiensis | reverse complement strand
TTTTTTTATTTGTGTTGTCGCTATCACTTTTTCACACATAGAAATGCAGCTAAAAGTGATTCACATGTCAGAAAGAGTACATAAAAACATTAAGAAAGTCATTGCATAAAAATATGATAAAACAGATAGGAAAACAAGTTTGAATCAATAATTAAAATTAAAAAGAAGTGAAAATTGTGTCAAAATAAATAATTATAATGGCAATAAATAAATAAATACATTTGTGCAACAGCGGAGAATGTTAAATATCTAGGATATTCCTAATTTTACGTCATAACTTTTTCTTTTTACTATTAATAGTAGAAAAGAAAATGTTTTGCATATGCAAACACTTAAGTACTTTTAAACATCATCAAATTCTCTTGAATTATTTGTTAAGTAAGATTTAGACTTTTCATGTTGTTGATGTACAGTGACGATGAAGGTATGTAATTTCATTTCATT
>NW_015601134.1:0-443 GCF_001515605.1 Sinocyclocheilus anshuiensis | reverse complement strand
AATATACTTTTATATTTTCAAGCATTATGCATTTTGTTGTCAGAGTTTTGGATATGAGAACCGATGATCCTCGTTTGTGTTTCATGCCCCTAAAAAGGAAGCACATCTTTTACTTTCTTTATCATTAAAAACACAGGTTTAATTCTGTCTCAGTCTCTTATGGCTGCTCGCGGCTACACGACTGACCAAACGCAATGCCATTAAACTTTAACGACTGCTCGTCTCCCAGCATTATGCTTTATGCTAATGCAGAGAAACGAAAGCCAAAAGAATGAACACAAAGAGAAGAAATGAACATTCAGCTTTGATTTTCTTGCTATTCGACTTAATGTGTGTCCAAGAGCACAAAACATTCTCTGGTTCATCCATAAACATGATCCTGCCCAAAGCTTTAGAGACTAAAGTCGTGGCCTAATGGTTAGAGAGTCGGACTCATAACCCAA
>NW_015601133.1:0-444 GCF_001515605.1 Sinocyclocheilus anshuiensis | reverse complement strand
TAGTCAAATATAAAACACAACACAATCTACATTTACTAAAAAAAAGAGATGAAATATTTTACCTATTGCATGTCATATGACTGTTAACCAATGTCAGAGATTCGTGAACATGCAAATGTGTTAATTATTGAAATATTAACTTAAAATCTCATGGGGTACTTCAAACAAATGTTTTTGCTACGGGGTTCGACTGACAAAAATGTTTGGAAGCCACTTATATAGAGTCAGCTGGTGCTTGTCAAATGAAACTGCTCAGGATGATGAAAGACCTGTCTTGATCATGTTTCCAGGTTTATTTTGCAATAATGACTAGCCCATCTGGCCAATGCTATGCAGTTCAGGTGATTTTAGCACGTGTTTTTGAGGTGGCTGAAGTGTTTTGGGTGGTTTCTAGTTGGTCTTCCTGGTACAAATCAAAAGAGTCCATCCCCAAGACTCTTTGAT
>NW_015601132.1:0-444 GCF_001515605.1 Sinocyclocheilus anshuiensis | reverse complement strand
TGAGGAGAATTCTATATGGAGACATGGACTCAAATGAAGCATGGCGGCCCCCCTCTATACCCCACTTGAGGATGACAGGGGGAAGGGAAAAAAATATAAGGGGTGGGGGCTAAACTGTGTGATTAGTCTAGGAGAGAAACCTTCCTCTTTTCGGAAGAAAAAAGCAACTTGTAATGCGTAATAAATGCATCGTGTTACATAGAGAATTGTGAATTTCTTTATATAATAGGTCTGATTTTGATTATCGTTAAATTAATTAGTAGTAAACGTTTGGTTACTAATATTAGGAATACTTCAGTGCATTTAGCAATTTGTGGTGTCACACTAATTTTAACATATAAAGATGATTTTCAGCTGACAAATGTAATTGTGTAAGAATTCTATTTTATTTGAAAGGTTTGCTTGAATATAAATACCACATTTCAACATACTCTGTTAGAATTT
>NW_015601131.1:0-444 GCF_001515605.1 Sinocyclocheilus anshuiensis | reverse complement strand
CATCCAGTCAGAAGATATCAAATGTGTTTGATGTTTTGAGCTGATTTTAGAACACGTTGTTTTCAGTTCCCAATGAGGTGCATGCTCCTGCAGAAATTTAGCTGTAATATGTCTTGTATGGACAATGTTTTTGTGAATTAAGTACTGTATGAAACTATGAAATTACATAACATAACTGTTATGCTGACCATGAAAGTTCAGGCAGTCTAGGAAGCATCAGTCATGATAAGATCCAGCATACTGATTCAGAGACAACAGCTCCTTTGGCTGGAACAATGAATGAGATTAAATTAGATTCATTTTAAATGTATTTCTATCAGGGGTAAAAGCATCTCTGATTACTTCACACCTGCTAAATAGCTAAATACTGTGATTTCAGCCATCCACAGGATGGGCCAGATATTCAGCAGAGATCTGAATCAGCTGTAAGAACACCAAAGGTTT
>NW_015601130.1:0-444 GCF_001515605.1 Sinocyclocheilus anshuiensis | reverse complement strand
GGCCGAAGCTTCCACTAACTCAATCACTGCAAGTCTTACTGGTATGGAGTAATAGAACTTTGAACACACTGAAAGTTTTTCAGTTTTTTTTTTTTTTTGAGTTTTCAGTTAACCCTCAAAAACACAGTGGAACGTTAACGGGTGAACTTGTTTACAGTAAATGCATTGTCTGCTGGTTTATTTAGCTACTTTTCAGTGCACCACATTAAGCATGCCACTTAATACTGTAAGACTTTGAATGTTAAAGTGCAACTTAACACCTGACCACTCTTGTGGGTTTGGTATTGTTACAATTAAACCGTAGAAGGGTAAAATGCCAGGCAGACATTGGTATGATGTAAGCAACATGGCTACAATAAATAAAATTGATAATGGGTGTGTTAGATTTATAGTGTGTGAAATAAGCATTGACAGTCAATCGTATTGGTGGCACTGAGGGGTCTC
>NW_015601129.1:0-444 GCF_001515605.1 Sinocyclocheilus anshuiensis | reverse complement strand
ATTTAATTAAAAGACAAGGGCTGTTCGTAATCACCTCTCCACTCTCTCTCCCTCCTGTTCCTGTTCTATTCACTTTGCTTGCTGCGGTGTACCCAAAGGTACAATTCATATGAGAAAGCCACTCCAGATCGGGCCCATTGCTACGGTAACCAGACACTCCTGCTGTCCCCTCTCATCCCTGCAAGCAGCGCTCCAATCAGAATCAGCCGAGGTGTTTAGGCCATCAGGTTTTTGGACGGAGAGCTCAGCCACACTGATTTGCCTGTGATGGAGGGTTGTGAAACAGAGCGCTCGGGCTAATCAGTTCACCAGGCCGCCCCACTTCAGTCTCGCCTCTCACTTTGACCCCGAAATGCAACTGAAATCAAAACATTGACTCGCTGTGATAAATTAAAGAGCTACTGTGTTTACACGCTTCTCAGGAGCATTTTGCTTTTTTTTTTT
>NW_015601128.1:0-443 GCF_001515605.1 Sinocyclocheilus anshuiensis | reverse complement strand
CAGGACTGGCACATGTCACATCCTCAATGGGGTGAAAAAGTGTTATGCTGGTTTGATTTAGCCATGTTTGGAAATCCCTTAGGTTGCAATCACAACGGAACTGGTTTTTTATCAGGCTGAGGTAGCTGAGGGCGCTAAAGATGTTTGGATCCACTGAATAAATAGAGTTGTATTCAAGATTAAGTATCTGAAGACTTTTAGGGAATATACCATTAGGAAGGTACTTCAAAGAGTTGAAGGACAAATCCAAAAAGAACAAAGAAGTAAGATCTTTGAAAATGTCTTTGGGAAGCGACTGTAGTCCGTTGGAAGCCAGAGAAAGCTGTTCTAACTGGTGAAGTTTGTTAAACACATTGAAACATTTTCCTTCAGACCAGATCAGTTGCATTGTTGAAAGCTCGAGATTAAGGAGTTGTAGTTTGCCTGAAACCACTGTTTGTCTC
>NW_015601127.1:0-443 GCF_001515605.1 Sinocyclocheilus anshuiensis | reverse complement strand
CTTTTTTTTCAGCAAAAAAAAAGAAAAGAAAAAAAAAAAGCAAAACATTTGTGAACATTGTCTTGAGATGTTGAAAAAGAAAATGAAGTCACATGTTGTTCATGTTTTTCACATGTTCACAAATATGCATATCCCCTGAGATATGTTTCCAGATTAGGGTATAAAAAAAGGATTATCCTCGATATTGACAATGAATGGTGTCACAAGGTAAACTGTGCCCCCCTGTTCTAGTTATTTCATTATTGTGAATTCTGGGGTGGTGTGTGTGAGGGTTGGGGTGGGTTGTTTTGAGGGGGTTTGGCGTTCCCCCTTGGTGGTTATGGGGGTGGGGGGTGTAGAAATCACAGAAAATACACAGTAATCACAGAAATCACATAAAATACAAGGGGGAGCCCCTTTACTAAAAAAAAAAAATCTCTGAGGGGTGGGGTGGAGGGTGGATT
>NW_015601126.1:0-441 GCF_001515605.1 Sinocyclocheilus anshuiensis | reverse complement strand
TTATTGTCTGACTAATTTAATTTCACAGAACACTTATTTTCCAAACTCAAGCGCATGCCAAAGGAGAGGGAAAGAGTGAAAAAAAAAAACTTTCCTGATAAAAGTCTAACTCAATTTGAGGACAAGTACCTTCATCTGTAAATGAAAGCAATTATGCGGCCCATATTATATTATGTTGGCCGGTCTCCGGATAGTCATCAATCACCCGCAATCGAGCTGTCACTGCGGGCAGATTCGCTTCTAGCAGGCAGTTCTCCAGCTGGGAAAAGAGGAGTACATCATCATTAATTTGACTGTGACCCCGGGGCTTCTCACATGTCTGAACCCACAGTCAGCAACACACCTTCAGCACTTCATCTCAATGAACCAAATCAAGAGCTTCACATGAAGACACTGACAGACCAGAGAGAGAGAGAGAGAGAGAGAGAGAGAGAGAGAGAG
>NW_015601125.1:0-443 GCF_001515605.1 Sinocyclocheilus anshuiensis | reverse complement strand
CGAGTTGCTGACCAAGAGCTCTGCTCTTTAGTATGGTTTGGAAAAGAATGTGTTTACTTAGCTTTAGGGAAAGGGGGCTAAAATCAATGGACCACAGCCACAGAGGGAAAACGCTATGAGAAAACCACTCCTTGCCACTGAATATGGCACAATCCGTTTTTACATGCAGATGGAAGAAGAATTAATGAAATGAAACAGCATCTGACAAATTAGCAGTTTTATAGCAAATTGACCATTTGCTTCAAATGAACATCATGGCAGAAAATTACCTTTTACACCACAAAGACCTACTTTCAAATGGCACAACGGTAAAAAGGGTTGTCAGTAGACAAATGAATTATAAATCTAGGCACAGCTGTCTAATATTCCTCTTCCTGTTTTAACAATCTGCGGCCTGAAGATAAAAATATCACACTAAATAACACCATTCCCTGCTCTAAAGC
>NW_015601124.1:0-443 GCF_001515605.1 Sinocyclocheilus anshuiensis | reverse complement strand
GGCAGAGGAGAGCAGCAAGAAATAATCTACCTTTGTCTAGATGATCTTACCTGACATAGGCACGGATGTTCATTTTGTTGCTCTGCAGTGCCGTGTCCACAGTCAGGTGAATGGGGTTCGGAGCCTCTCGGCTGTAGTACTCGTGGATCAGAACAGAGTGCTCTGTGATGTCATATCCTGTGGCATACCTGCAAAACAAAAGATTGTGCTCATTATGTTTGCATTTTAAAAGAATTGTTCTGCCAAAAAGGAAAATGTATTCACTCTCAGACTATCCAAGATGTAGATAAGTTTGTTTCTTCATTGGAACCGATTTAGTGAAATTTAGCAATAAATCACTTTTTGCAGTGAATGGGTGCCATAAAAATGAGAGTCTAAACAGAAGATATTAACATCCAAATAATCCACAAGTAATCCACATGACTCCAGTCCATCGATTAACA
>NW_015601123.1:0-443 GCF_001515605.1 Sinocyclocheilus anshuiensis | reverse complement strand
GTAACAACTGCGCTCCATGTAAATACTACTTGGACAGTATTGGGACTCTCGATTTTCTCTCTTTCTACTGTATCCTATATTTTTTCTGTTTCATGTGCATATTGTGTGTTTTTAGATTGTCAGCAGGCTACAGTTTCACTCTTGATCATATTAACCCTGATTCTGATTCTCTTCGCTCTGACTGTTGGACTTGCACTCTACAAAATTAGACAGTGAGTCATTCAAACAGTAACAACACATTTCTCTATCCAGAGATAAATGTACTGATGAGCTGAGCTTGAACTCTTTTTAGTAATTAATTTTCTATTTTCCAGATTGTCCAGCAAGCTGAAGGTGGGTCTCCTTAGGTAAATAGTAGATATAGTAAGGCAGCATGATGATGATGATGGTGTTGAAGAGTGTTTCTGTTTTCAGGCTCAGAATGAGGCAGCAGGCACATATGC
>NW_015601122.1:0-443 GCF_001515605.1 Sinocyclocheilus anshuiensis | reverse complement strand
TTTAATCATCCTCCCGACCTATGCCCTGTTATTTCACACTAGAATGTCTTTCAATCTACCCTGGCCAGACAAGGGAATACTGGATCGGTAAGACTTCATTAATGTTTGTCTGTGCCCCACTAGCGTTCATCCAGTTTCTGTAACATGCCCTCTCAAGGTGGCGCTGTCAGCTTTAGCTCATTGTAGGGGTTTTTAAAACCCTTATTAAATGGCACACTCATGTATGCTCTAACACCATATGCATCTGCATCACCTGCATCTATAGTACAGATATCCTTTTCATTCTTTTGAATTTCCTGTTTCCTGCTAAAATTCTTTCGAGAATGCCGTCAGAGTAGAGTAACATTCTAGAAATTTCTACTTTGTCATCCACTACCAGACATTCACACGCATGTGTAGTAGAATTCACAAACACCACTCGGAATGGTGGAAGCTGTGAACCA
>NW_015601121.1:0-443 GCF_001515605.1 Sinocyclocheilus anshuiensis | reverse complement strand
CAGGACACCAGCCCTCCAGGACCGAGTTTGGACAGCCCTGGTTTATATGCTGCCGGAAATGACCACAAACATACAGGCCAAGTCTCTAGTAATGAGTACATAAATAACAGAAAAGTGTAATTTTCCAGTTTTGCATAGAGCACTTACACTATTAACACAGAGTGTTTGACAGGAAAGAAAGTGTAAGGTCACATTACATTTTAAATACAGCTGCATGGAATACAGCAAGTATATTCCTTTCTTCTGTAGAACTCTAACAACTCAAAGATGTTAGAAAAAAAATCCATCTCTGTTAGTCCATATAATGTTAGTCTTTTTAAATCAGATTCTGTTAGTCCAAAGTGAAGGGGTCTCACAAAATTGACACTTAAAGAAACAGGACTCAAATGGACTCCTGTGGACTTAAAGATATAGTTTTACATTGTATTGTGTTTCACAGAAAA
>NW_015601120.1:0-443 GCF_001515605.1 Sinocyclocheilus anshuiensis | reverse complement strand
ACAGCCTCTCTGGAGAAAGTCTAGATAGTTTAACACAAGGTAAGATTCCTTATTTTTATTTTAAACATTGATATATTTATTATGACTGTCTGGTGTATGTCAGTAAATCTTAGGCATGTAACCATCATTGTCCCACATTCTATGTTGCATTTATTGCAAATGTCATAATGGTCAAAGCCATGAAGGACTACTTCACACGTAAAGTGTGATCACAATGGGTTACTTTCCCACTCTGAGATGATGTAAAGATCAAGCATAGAAGATTACAAAGCAAATTTGTGTCCATTCATACTCATGTCAGGGAAAAACATCATTGCTGAAAGAAAACCTAACATTTGATTGAGAGGCATGTTTGTTAATTCTGTGTCTTGATAGATATCAGCCCTCAGTTGCACCCTTCCTCATCCCCTCACCCCCTCACCGACACCACTGGCCTCATCAAC
>NW_015601119.1:0-443 GCF_001515605.1 Sinocyclocheilus anshuiensis | reverse complement strand
GTTGGCTGCAATATCCCAGTTCAATAACTACATTAATGAACTTGCGAGGAGGCCTCATTGCTCAGACAGTCATGAGAGAGTTCAAGTATATTCACCATTCATGCCATTAATAATGCAAAATTCATTACACAGAAATGTGAAGCTGCATTTTTTTTTCACCCAGCCTGAATATAAAGCTAAAATATTAAGTGATGCAATTTGTTCTTTACCCAAAGCATGAACTGAAGATACATCATAACCTTCCCATATTTATACCCTGCAGACAAGAAGAATCATACAAGGCCACATGTTCGGAAGTAAGGCAGTTGTTGTATTTATTCACTTTTTTATAGATTAACCTTGTCTCCTCCTGTGATGGGAATTTTAAGGAATATTCTTTGTTCAATACACGATGCTCAGTTGACAATAATAGTGACTCATCCCTTGTTATCTAAAAAAAAAAA
>NW_015601118.1:0-443 GCF_001515605.1 Sinocyclocheilus anshuiensis | reverse complement strand
TGCAGCCTGTTGACTTGTTGCCTGTTGAGATGATGTTTCTGTTGACATTGCTTGACGTTGATGGGGTTTGTTCTTGGATTCTGATGATGGTGGCACATTCCCCTTTTAGCCTTCTAATAGCTTCAGTCATTGTATTTTGATTGAGGAACCCAAAGGTTTGCCATGGTTGCCATGGTCATTACACTCATAGACTCTATATTCCATATATGTTCCATTTCAGCCTTTGCCTTGATCTGGGCTGTCTCGTATTTTGAGTCCAACATTTTCTTCAAGGCCTAAATGTGCAACAATAAAATAAGTGTAAAAGAAAGGTTATTAAAATATTATCCAGTGTAAATTGTTAAACTGGACTCTGAATATTTCTACACACACCTGCCTGCTTGTGTTGTGGAATTTTTCTTGTTCAAAAGAAATTGCTAAAGAGGTTTTGAAGCCAGTAGACT
>NW_015601117.1:0-443 GCF_001515605.1 Sinocyclocheilus anshuiensis | reverse complement strand
GACCACCGTTTTGTTTCACTGACATCTGCGTATGCAATCTTTTAGTCTTTCAGGCTGTCCTTTAGCAGATAAAAGCATTCGGAGTATGATGGCCACCAACTCACAAGAACTCAAGTAAGGATCAAACTGTTGTTTTCAAAAAAATAATGTTATCCCACTTCAGACCTAAAGCACCAGATCCATAGCTAGCATAGATAATGAGATACAACAACAGGGAAATGAGCCAAAAATTCAGATTAGTGATCAACAAATATGAGTTTATCAATAGTTTATTCTTGAAATATTACTTTAATCATTATGTGATACTAAGCGGCAATAGTTATGCATCATGTCTACCGTGCTTGATATTTTTCTCAACAGAGACAGTGAGTCACAGTAAGTTTGAAATTTGACTTTTTTTTTTCCTTTTAAAAAAACATGTTATTCCAGCCCTGTTAAATGGA
>NW_015601116.1:0-443 GCF_001515605.1 Sinocyclocheilus anshuiensis | reverse complement strand
ACTCACTCACTCACTCACTCACACACACACACACACACACACACTGGTGTTCCATAGGCGTAATGGCCCTAAACCTGCCCCTCACACAAAACTACAGGCATTTGTAGATTCTCAAAACACTTCATTCTGTATGATTTATAAGCTTGTTTCCTTAAAAATGTCCCCACAAGGTCAGAATTTACTGGTATTACTGTCCTTGTGGGGACATTTGGTCCTCATAACATAGGGAATGCCAGCACACATCAATGAGCACAAGCTCATTATAATGGCTACAGACTAACAGTAAAAAAACTTGGACTTGAGTTATTTTTCATTTATGTATCATTTTTATGTAAAACCAAAGGTGGTTTTGTACATTACCTAACTATACTGTTAGTTAAAAGTCATACATGTAGTGTGTTCACCTCTGTCTGTCTGTCTGTCTGTCTGTGTGTGTGTGTGTG
>NW_015601115.1:0-443 GCF_001515605.1 Sinocyclocheilus anshuiensis | reverse complement strand
AGAGAAAGGAAAACTGGAAATCGCATCATATGACCCCTTTAAGACTCAAAAACCCTGTACCAAAGTGTCTCTCGCTGGTAACTGAGTGCATAATTAGTTTTTGTGTGTGTGTTTGTCCAGGCTCATGGTGCGGTGGAGCTCAGTACATACTGTGAAGGTTACTTCCTGCAGAACATGGCAGGTCTGTTGGAGAGGGAAGCCTTCCGTACGCTGATACTGGGGTCCGGGACACGGAGCGGGTCTGGAAAAGACTCTCTTCTGGAAGAGCTGGAGGCAACATTAGCACGCAGACTACGCTCACTGCTAGTGACTTCTCATGTGTGAAAGAAAAAGAGTGGAAAAAATAGAAAAGGAAGTACACAATAAAAGACATGAATGTGTAGATGTTAAGACAAAAGAAAGACTGAGGAACTATGAAAAGGAAATGCTCTTGGGAAAAAGAA
>NW_015601114.1:0-443 GCF_001515605.1 Sinocyclocheilus anshuiensis | reverse complement strand
TTTGGGTTACAAGTCTGACTCTCTAACCATTAGGCCACGACTGCCGTTACAAATGTTTTTCCCCTCATTCCAGTAAGAGGAAGATTTGTGTTAAAGTATGGAAATGAAAAGTCGTCCTAGTACTGTCAAAAACAAATAAGATGGAGACTAAAAAGTAGAAAGCGCTATGGAACACATGAAGGGATGACACATAGATCATCTGCATTCGGCTGATCTTCACTGGAGGGAAATGCCTTTCACAGAGGAATTACTTTAAGTTATGAGCAGCTTGTAGCTTGACAAGTTACAGCTGAAGTAAATAGTCAGCTTCACAACGTTACGAACAAAAAGTAGCAAACGACACACCAGAACACCTCAGCAACTGCAAGCAATAGTCAAGTCATCTTTATTTATATAGGGCTTTATACAATACAGATTGTGTCAAAGCAGCTTTACAGTGTTAA
>NW_015601113.1:0-443 GCF_001515605.1 Sinocyclocheilus anshuiensis | reverse complement strand
GCCTCTGTTGTCATTAATGTCTCTTGTCTGGTTGAAATGAAATCTGCATGTTTTTTGGATATGGTTGGTGTCACTGGTTCATTTGTACTTTTTGACTGAATATTTTCTGAAACTAAATCACCAGGTTCTGAGTGTCTTTCTTCATGAGTGGTTTCTGTTCTCTCCACAGGTGTTTTATCTTGTGGTGTTTGCAACTCAATTTCTGTTGTACGTTCCGTTTCAAGAGCCTCTGTTGTCACCAATGTCTCTTCTTTTTTCACTGTGAAGTCTTCTGCATATTTTGTGGAAGTGGTTGGTGTCACTGGTTCATTTGTACCTTTTGACTCAATATATTTTGAAATGAAATCAACAGGTTCTGAATGTATTTCTTCATATGTGGTAGCTGTTGCCATCACAGTTGTTTTATCTTCTGGTGTTTGCAACTCGATTCCTGTTGTACGTTC
>NW_015601112.1:0-443 GCF_001515605.1 Sinocyclocheilus anshuiensis | reverse complement strand
AAGAAACGTCTGAGTTTCCCACAAGTAATAACGGCTTTGTGGTGGTGTTCATGTGCGTTCAACTCGTAAATACGATCTTTCCGAGTTTCCGAGTTGGGGGCGTTTCAGTGAAGAAAAAAAAAAAGCCAAGGAGCCAATGCAGCCAAAGACTGTTTACGGTAAATTTGTTGAAATGAATGAAAATGTAATTTACAATAAAACTATGCAAGCTGCATCTACAAAATACAACAGAATTGTACAATTATGATAGAATGGCTCTCTCTCAAAATGTGGGCGCGAGTTCAAATGTAAGAGATTTGCTTTGCTTATACAATGCGGATATGACGCTTGTAACAAATCATATTTAGCATTCTAAAATAGCAATGGCAAATGTTCAGGTGCGTTAACCTGCCTCTGTTTGTTTATTTATTTAATGTTTTATTTGTTAGGGACAGATACAATAA
>NW_015601111.1:0-443 GCF_001515605.1 Sinocyclocheilus anshuiensis | reverse complement strand
ATCCTGACTACAAATACAGACCCAAGAAGAAACCAAAGCTGGACAGTTCCTCCAAACCCTCAGCCCCATCTCCAGAGAAGTCCTGCACCAAAATGTCCAAGAACTCCAAGAAATGTCCCAAACTAAAAGCGAACAAGACGGGAAGCAAGTCGTCTCACTGCTACGGAGATGACTACGTGTTTAAGAGCATTAAAGTTTCAAAGACTGTCATTAAAAGTGAATTCACGGATGAAGACGACGACTCCGAGGAGGACTCCTCTCGAGTCCGGGTGAAGGAAGAGGAAGAGGATCCGATCCGAGCCTACAATGTAGCAAAAGTTCCCGCCAGCCCAACTTTGAGCTCGTCTACAGAGTCCGAGGGCGCCAGCATGTACGAGGAGGTCCGGAACAACAGACTCTTCTACAATTTCAAAAACATCACCAAGCAGAGCACAATGTATCCT
>NW_015601110.1:0-443 GCF_001515605.1 Sinocyclocheilus anshuiensis | reverse complement strand
GAGGTCTCAATTTGACAACTTGAATAGATAAATTTACGCTTAACCGTATAAAACTAGAAAAATGTTTTTAGGAACCAGTTCATTTACATATGAACCATTCGAATGAATCATTCACTAAAATGTTTTGGAATGAAAACGCTTGTTTTGTCATGCTACACCACTACTTGTTGGAAAAAGTAGCGTGATACTGGAAAAACTACTGTTTTGAACACAACCAAGCTGCTGAAAAATGTTGTTAGTAGTGTCGCTACCTTTAGTTAGTTCCGTCCCAATACCTGTCCTCACAGTGACCTATAGATGTCACAAATAAAGACTTTGTTAACTGACCCTTGGACAGTAAGACATGTAATGGGTCTGTAGTTTACCTCGGGCTTGTTACGAGAATTACAGCCCTGTTTCAGTCTGAACTGTAAATATTCATGTCCTTGGAGCAGGCCGAGACA
>NW_015601109.1:0-443 GCF_001515605.1 Sinocyclocheilus anshuiensis | reverse complement strand
GTCTCAGGAGTATATTTACATAAGTGCTCTAGTGTAGTTATTTACCTGTAGTTGTTAATGAAGATGGGTATCATCAGATTTCTGTTTATTCTTTCATTTTTAATTCTTAATGTTATTTAGAAAAACAGACAACACAGAAATACATAGAATGTGTGAATTAGCACTTATGTGAGTGCAGTGTTACTGAATGAGCATTTTAAACTGATGTGCTCAACGCTTGCTTTTGTGTTGACAGACACTCTTTTAATATAGTTATATAATGATATACAAAGAGCCAACACTTACTGCCTCTTTGATTTCTTGATGATTTTGGCAAATCTGCTTCTTCCACACAGAAATTCAGCTGGAATATCCCCATCAGTTTACAAGTGAAGACGAGCATCAAAGCATCAGGAAGCAATCTGCAAAGACTGAGTTTATTAAAGAGGACAGAGAGAAGATGA
>NW_015601108.1:0-443 GCF_001515605.1 Sinocyclocheilus anshuiensis | reverse complement strand
GGTACAGAGTGATTGTATTTAACATTTAAGATTTGTACAGATTTTTCTACTTCATAAGTTGTTTCACAATGTAAATCCCAGTAAGTAGAAGCATGAAGACAGTAACACCATGACCAAACTTCAACCTGTACAAAGTAACCAAAATGCAAACAAAAATCAACTCCACAAAAAAGCCTTTAAATAAAGATGTTTTTTTTTTTATTAGTTGTTTTGTCATTTAAGTTGTGTGGTTTTCATTGGAAGTGTAGAGAGTGCAGAATTTATTAAATGTCTGAAACAAATGTGTTGTATAAGGTTGGTTAAGGATTTCACGCTACTGTCTCTACAGAAATATAGCATAATGGACACCCACGAAGCAGGCATCTGGTCGTTTATCTTTAGTTTATGTATGATTAAACTGTTTGAAAACATTCACACACATTGTGTCTGAATTCATTTTTTCT
>NW_015601107.1:0-443 GCF_001515605.1 Sinocyclocheilus anshuiensis | reverse complement strand
ACACACACACACACACACACACGCGCACACAGAGAAACACACAGCCTGTTAAAACTGGGAAATGGGAACAGGATGTTCTTTGGCAGTTGCCAATTGCTTTAAACCACACATAAAGATTCAGCCAGAAACAAATTTAGACTTATTTATAGAGCAAAGGTTTGAGGAAACGCATCCATAGGGAGCAATCACAAACCCCGAGTCTGTGTGAAAAGTGTAATGTGTTGAGAGCGAACGCCCTGGGAGTATTAAAAACAGCTGGAGAGGGTGATGAAAAGATTTCCTGCTGGAAATGGAGAGTTGTGTGTATGGATGCACAGAAAAGACGCACAGGAGATCTATCTCAAAATCCATGCAGTGCCACTGCAGAAATCAATTTATTTATATGTTATTTATTGAACTTTTTTTATATGCACACAATATGAAGAGCCAATGTCATACACAGA
>NW_015601106.1:0-443 GCF_001515605.1 Sinocyclocheilus anshuiensis | reverse complement strand
TTTAGTTCTTGACTCTCCACTTTCAGTGCCATCATATCTAAAAAAAGACAAATACAAGTTAACCCCAGTTTAACGGCACCAAACAACAAACATCAAGGCATCAAAACAAAAAACATCTACACCAGATCATGTACCCACTGAGCTAATGAAAAAGGTGTTACCTGTAATATCAGAGCCTGTTCTCATTATGTTTAACCTTTTGCTTTCTTTAGGACACGTTACAAAATATTTTTTCATCATGTTTGTATTCTGTGTGTTCAGGAAACTGCTAAAGGTATTATGGAAATGGTTTGGAATGTTAGTAATACATTGGTAAAATGACAAAATTGTGTGTTTCTGTCCTAACAGGGAATAAGACATTAACAGTCTAATAAGTCTGAGGGTAATAAATTATCTCTTTGTTGCAGCAGATTCTGGGGCTTGTGGCATTTTGGTTTTGTTAG
>NW_015601105.1:0-443 GCF_001515605.1 Sinocyclocheilus anshuiensis | reverse complement strand
GCTTTTAAACACTCTGCCAAACATATATTAGATTAAGAAGCATTTTCACTTGATATTTTCAGAAAACCTTTTATGTGCAGAGGATATACCAAAACCATGTTTTGAAGCACAAAGGCCTTATTTTAGAGATGCTAAATCATTTTGCATGCTTCTTTACAATACTGAAGTTCAAGTCCATACTTGTCTTTTTCCAGACAGTTTTCATTCCTCTCTTAATGTCTCTGCTGAAGTGAGTGGTGATTTAAGCAGCAATATTTCAGCCCTATGCTGCTCTCTCTCTCGGGTCCCATGATGGAGTTCTGTGTTAAGAGTGGCGATGGAGAGAAAAAGTGAAGGAGGGGAGGACAAATTGGAGGGGGCTTACGGTGGCCCAGTCAAAGGGTCCATTGTGCTGGGGTGAGGAGCAGAGTTAATCAGGAGACCCAACAGTAATCAACGGTAGA
>NW_015601104.1:0-443 GCF_001515605.1 Sinocyclocheilus anshuiensis | reverse complement strand
TTTTTTTTAGGTCAGTTCAGCATCATGGTGTATTCCAAAGTATCAAAATACTTTTCTGATACCATCATATGTGGTTCCACCATAGTACTTTTTTTTTGTACGTTTTTGGATGTGTTAAAACTATTGTATTCCTGAAGTACCTTAGAGCTCATGTCAATACAGTAGTATGTGTAAAGAATTAAAAGACTTTCACTTAAGAATAAACTTCTGAACGCACACCAGCTAAAATTATTCTTCCCCACACCACAAAGTTTCTCCAGCCGCTTCTGTTGTTCTCCTCAGTCGGTCTCTCACCATCTCAGGTGTCATTAGCTGCCCGCTCTATTGTACTTTTCTTTTTATTTTCACTGTAAGTCTGTTTACAAAACTGCCAAAGCCACAATTGTTAGGAGACCCATTGTCAAGATTCCATCGTAAATTATATGTTGCGGTACAAAAAAAAA
>NW_015601103.1:0-443 GCF_001515605.1 Sinocyclocheilus anshuiensis | reverse complement strand
TCCAGCTGAGGAAACCCCACCTCAGCATTGAGGGAATGTGTTCAGGGTGGGGGGCAGTCCTAGTCCCCGAAACGGCCAGCTCAGGCCTCAGTCACTCGGGCAGGAAACCCGGTCTTCATCACCCTGCTGAGGTCATCTCTGATTATAACTGGACCGAGTTAAGGCAGACCGACCGGCTCGCTTGAACATGCCCTGTTCCTGCCATACATTCCTATTTAGAGAGATACAGGCAGTGCCACTTTGGTTCTTACTTTGGACTTTTTGTGTGGTTTAGAAATGTGCTGATTGATTGAGATGTGTGTTTATTTCACTCGGCTTATCAGTGTGAGGCTGTTGCCGACCATTAATCTGTCATTACGAGGCATGGGGTCAAACTGATCTTAAATAAGAAATTATAGATTATATTGTCATCATTTTTTTTATAACATTGACATTTTTCTTAA
>NW_015601102.1:0-443 GCF_001515605.1 Sinocyclocheilus anshuiensis | reverse complement strand
GGTACGTGGTCATTGGGGGGTATTCCCCGATGCGTTGGTACGTGGCCGCCAGTGAGTTGGCCTGCATGTGGTCATCAGAGTGTAGCTCGGCGCGGTGGTTCAATGCGAGAATCCTGGCATGTGGTCGTCGGAGCAAATGAAACAAATCAAGTAAACCAGAAACAACTTGATACGCAGCTAAACTGACATTTTTCCAGGTGAAACCAGTTTGGTACAGCTGAAACTATTCAAATACAACTGTACAAATATGTAGTAAAGCTGCAATAATCTTTAAGAAATATAAAAAATGCATCCATGCTTTTTTTATATTTTGCCAAGCCAGCAAGTTTGCTGTGGTTGTTGTTTCAGGTGTATCGAGCAGAGGAGGCATATTAACCTCAGTGGATTCCATTGAAGCAGGTGCGTCAAAGAAAAGATAACAAGAGAGTGGATGAGTCAAATGG
>NW_015601101.1:0-443 GCF_001515605.1 Sinocyclocheilus anshuiensis | reverse complement strand
AATAAGCCTCATGTATCCTGTAGGACGGAGCTGCTCTCTGATACTTGCTGATAATTTAACTGCATAGCTATTTGTTCAGTTTCTACTGCTTTTAATCATGTTATAGTAATAAACTTGTACTGTACTCACCGAATCGACAACAGCGGACATGAAGAGGATGAAATAAAGAAGTGTGGCAATCATTGTGCATCAGTTAGTTGTGTTGCAGGAATGGAGCTCTCTGGCTTTTAAATACCATCATATCTTATGACGTAATCAGCATCTGGACATTTCACAGCATTATTCTCAGACAATTGATGATGTTCATTAGCTTATGTCCTTTACACAACACCTCTAATGCAATTATTTTGTGGATTTAAGGCAGTGGCCGGATTATGTTGAAACTGAGACAGTAAATACAATACAGGTGTACTTTCACATGAAATATGTCATCAGCAGTCCAG
>NW_015601100.1:0-443 GCF_001515605.1 Sinocyclocheilus anshuiensis | reverse complement strand
TTGACAGTTGTAAACCAGCGGAGCGGCCTGGCCCTGAGGATAAACGGCTTCAGATCCAGAAATA
Organism: Sinocyclocheilus anshuiensis; assembly: GCF_001515605.1. Taxonomy (NCBI): domain Eukaryota; kingdom Metazoa; phylum Chordata; class Actinopteri; order Cypriniformes; family Cyprinidae; genus Sinocyclocheilus; species Sinocyclocheilus anshuiensis. The sequence continues at coordinate 379 of NW_015601100.1, read as the reverse complement.
AGCTGTTGACGCAGAGGAAGTTAAGATGGCGGAAGATGTCCTGGGGAAGTCAGTCCAGCAGCTCAAAAAAGAGAGGACCACTGCAAAAAGCAACTTCACCAGACAAGCCAACTTCATTTCAAGAGGAGCAAGCAGCATGCTTCAAGTGGAATTAAGGGAGGAATTCACCAAGCTTACAAGCTGTTTCAGAAAGATGCTCGATGCCAATGATGACTACAGGATTGGACTGGAGGCTGACATCAAGACTGAGGATAAGGAGGCAGGTCTTGATGAACAGCAAAAGGCCGACATTGATACATCTGTAAAAGAAGGCGAAACAAAGTTGGCAGAGATAAGGGACATTGTTCAAACAAACCTGTGGTTGAGGTATGGAAGAAGT
>NW_015601099.1:0-443 GCF_001515605.1 Sinocyclocheilus anshuiensis | reverse complement strand
TGTTTTGGATCATTGTCCTGATGGAAGATCCAACCACGACCCATTATAAGATTCCTAATATAGGCAGTCAGGTTTAGATTTTTTGTATACGGTACAACGGGAATAATGGGACATTTTAGTGGTTTTGAAACCGTGACATTTTCGAACCGAGGTATACATTGAAACCGGTATTTGGCCCATGCCTGCTTGACGGTAGTTTTTCTCAAAGTAAACGGTGAAAAGATTGTTAAGTGTCTCTCAGAGCAATTCTGGAGATTAAGTTCATGCGTTAATGTCCTTGTGTATTGAGATCACAATGCTGCCTGAACATCTTCGGTGATCATCACGCAGGTGGCGGTCAGCAGCTTACATACTACAGCAGGGGTTCTCAGCTCTGGCCCTTAAGGTCCACTTTCCTTCAGAGTTCAGCTCCAACCCTAATCAAACACACTTGAACAAGCTAA
>NW_015601098.1:0-443 GCF_001515605.1 Sinocyclocheilus anshuiensis | reverse complement strand
CCCCTAGAGGACGCAGTTCGAAGTTCCCATGAAAGGGAACTTATCCCATCTTAAGAGTTCACGTAAAGTTAACATTAAAGTTGAATGAGTTTAGAAAGTGACAGTAGACATATGTAGTCAGGATTTTTCTGTAGGAAGAAGAAATAAATTACCAAACAGTATGCAAATGTGGAAAAACCCTATATTCTGGAATCCAAACTAGTCCAAAAACCAATGACATACTTGTTTTTTTTTTGGAAGTTGTTTAGTTGTAATAACAATACATGCCAGAGAAAGGCTGGAAGCAGAGCATGAAACAGTGAAATTCAAACTTCTACACACATTAAGAGTAAAAGTCTTACTTCTGAAGTAAAGTGATCCCTGTACGGTCATGGTTAAGAATATATTGCTTTAAAGGCACTTTCCTAAACTGATTCATGTAGTCACAGAGACATAAAATTGAT
>NW_015601097.1:0-443 GCF_001515605.1 Sinocyclocheilus anshuiensis | reverse complement strand
TTGTAGGCAAACATCAGTACCTTGAATTTGTTGCACGCGGCTATTGGCAGCCAGTGCATCGTTGCATCAACCTTTAAAACAAGGCGGGGGCATTGCACATTCCAAAGTCCATTACAGAGTATTGAAGCAGGAAATCTCAGACGCACAAGCAGTAAATGGCACTTGCCAATAACCTTAATAACCTTATAAAACCTTTAGCCATTAAAAGGAGTCAGGATTTGTCACGCAATTTACCTTGTGGTAGTCTGTGCAGAAACGGAATGTTGAGTATTGTTTGGGCACCAATAAACAAGGTGAGATCCAAGGGCTCTGGCTAGGTTTGAATCAGATGCTAGATTTAATTATATTGCACAAAATTGATCTTATTAATATCAGAATCAGAATCAGAAAGAGCTTTGTTACCAAGTATGTTTACACACACAATGAATTTGACTTGACGACAG
>NW_015601096.1:0-443 GCF_001515605.1 Sinocyclocheilus anshuiensis | reverse complement strand
TGGCTCAGCTCTGACCTCTGACCCCTACTTTGCAGGCTATTTATATGGGTGCGTACTTGACCTGACAGCTAAAGAAAAGGAGGGCGGGGGAGGTTAAGCTCTATCCAGATGAGAGGTCTGAAGAGAACTCTCTGTACTAAGTTAATAAGGGCACCAGAGATAGTTACAGGGCAGGACTAAATGCTGATATACGGGTCAATTTGGGAATGAACATCTAGAAAGTGCACAGTGTTGGTGAGCAAGTATCTAAATCTTTTTTTCATAGCAAACTAGTTGTGTCCCAAATGATGCACTATAGACTATGCAATTATTCTATGCACTATGTACTCAACCGGCTGGTGTATGAATTATATAAGGTTATTTTGTCTTTTGTTGTTGTTGTTGTTGTTGTTGACGACATCAGAGTCCAGTAGCCCCTCCAGTACATAATTAAAGCTGTGACA
>NW_015601095.1:0-443 GCF_001515605.1 Sinocyclocheilus anshuiensis | reverse complement strand
CTGTTGGTCTCAGGCCAGTGTGAGGAGGAGGAACCCATTCAGGTAGATGCCCTGTATGCCTTTCAAACCACACATACGCATTTATTTTGAAGGCAGAACAATTGTATCCGATTTCATGTCACAGGTTAGTGAAGATGAGGTCCTGGATGTTTTAGAAGGTCTTCTCGTTTCTAACTTGTCCACCCCTGTAACGAGAGGTTATTCCCTGACTGCTATCATGAAGCTGTCCACCCGTTTCAGCAGCGTGAAGTAAGCATACCTGTTCTGAGTCACTTTTGATACAAGCATGAGGATGTATTTTCTTGAAATGATTTTGTGTCCCCAAATGGATGAGGCCCTGATCTTCCATTTATTTCCATTTGCTCTGCAGTCGAATTAAAAAAGTGGTGTCGATATATGGCAGCAGCATAGATGTGGAGCTGCAGCAGAGAGCTGTGGAATAT
>NW_015601094.1:0-443 GCF_001515605.1 Sinocyclocheilus anshuiensis | reverse complement strand
GACTGAGACACTATATCACAACTAAAAAGAGGATTGAGTCCCCCTTTCAACCTCAAGTACAAGTCAATTCACCAGCATTTTTCTTTTAAGTTTGCACACTGAACCTGTATTGGAGTTCTTAATTTTGAACTCTCAAAGTGCACCAGATTTAACTTTAAAATGTACAAAATTTTCTTCCGGGGGGGCATATGTCCCCGGACCCCCCTAGAGGGACAGAGGTCCACCCACCACAGTCTCACAAAATCCTGTGGGAAACACTGAGTAAGATATATTATATATTAAAAAACCTTTAAAATCCAATTTTAATATTAAAAGATATGTTAATCCATTTTGTGTCATCCTGTTTACCTGGCAGAAAAGACTTTGAAATAAGCCAGCTCAATAGCAAGATTGAAGATGAGCAGGCAATGGCAGCCCAACTCCAGAAGAAACTGAAAGAGCTG
>NW_015601093.1:0-443 GCF_001515605.1 Sinocyclocheilus anshuiensis | reverse complement strand
CATAAAAAATCTTACTGATCCCAAACTTTTGAATGGCAGTGTACACTGATGATCAGGTTTGAAAGGATATATACGTTTATTACAATTATTTTAGTACTCCTATTGTAACCTTTGAAATGTAATGAAACAAAAGGAATGTAATGAAATCAAATAAAATAACAAGCAGTCTGACCTCGAACCACGTAGTTCGATTAGCAGAGGGCCTGCTTTCTCCATGTTGAACTGGTATATGGGGTTGTTCTTGAAGGTATCTCTGTAGTTTCCACAACCTCCTGCACTGGCCCCCTTCCACTGGCCATTTATCTACACATAGAGAGAGATGTTAAACCATCCGGAAGTAGTTTCCAACAAAAACACCCACTTAGAATATTTTAAACAGCGAAAGCAGAGGTGTGAACTCACTCTTTTGGTGTTGGTGAAGGGTGTTGGGATTTTGGAGAAAT
>NW_015601092.1:0-443 GCF_001515605.1 Sinocyclocheilus anshuiensis | reverse complement strand
CCCAGCGTGCTGAAGCTTAGTCAACAGTGCCCAGTCTCTGGAGTTTCCACGCTTTTGCAGCGCTACAGCACATCTTACAGCACAAAAGTGCTTTTATAGTTAAAATACAGTTTCTAATATTGTATTTCAAATAAGGGTTGCCTCTTCATATACTTCATATAGAGTGAGAACTTTCTATTTGGATCTAGATTTTCCCCTAGTATACCACAGATAAGAGCATGCAGTTTGCATGCGTATATTGTCCACCCAATCTTGAACATAGATGCATTTTTGACACAGACACACTTGAACATAGTTGAGTATAGATATGTGTGCAGTTTTGTCTTTGTCTTTGGTTTTCGCATCATTTGCTTATGCAGAATGTGTGTGGCTCTGCATGAAAGTTGTACTGGAACTGTATGTGTGTGTGCGCTGCATGTGTGATGCATGTATGTTACTAACTG
>NW_015601091.1:0-443 GCF_001515605.1 Sinocyclocheilus anshuiensis | reverse complement strand
CGCGGGTGATTGTTTTTTCGAATGAATATGGAGATCATAATTAAACACCAAAACTTTGTCAGCATCAGCAAAGGTGCAAAGACCTCTTATGAAAATGCAGTCCCTGATTAAAACTCTTCTGCCAAAAACCTAAAAGTAAGTTTTTTTTCCCCCACAAAATATATATCTACACATGACCTATGTCATGACAATTACATTGTTCTCGTCTCTACTTCAGTGTGATTCAGAAGAAGTGTGTTTTCCTGAAACCAACCAGAACACTGAACCTTCTTCTGTGAAGGATGATGCAACCCAACAGAACAAAAGAGGTCTGATGTTATTCAGATGTAGCTAAATGTTTCATATCATTGCATGGGCAGTCAGTACATTGTCTGTTACAAATTTATTAAAACAATTACAAATTTTAATTGAATTTTAATTGCTTGTTCTTTTCCTGTAAAACA
>NW_015601090.1:0-443 GCF_001515605.1 Sinocyclocheilus anshuiensis | reverse complement strand
TTTAAATAAAAATTTAATTTTAAAACATTTTAATTTCCTGTTTCATTTTACATTTTGGGGGTATGTAAAGTAGAATAATTTCCTATGAATATTTGTTGTTCTAAATATCAAAACCATCTGAAACTGATTTGACCAACCATAGAAAGTCTGCATTTCTAAGAACCTAGCACTTAGGTTTCAAACTGATATTTCTTAAGGTTTCTTTATTTTGTACATTTATTTGTCACTGACCATATTATGGTGACCTTATTTTTTTCTTTCTCTCCTTTTATTGTGCATATTGCTGCATTGGTAGTGTAAATGTAATATAAAAGAAAGACTACTGTACATATAAAATAATAAAAACATGAAGATGAATCGGTGACAATTGAAGACCTCTAGGTTTTGTATAAGCTGTGCATGTTATGACAAATATCAGACATCACAGATCTGACACCTCTGTG
>NW_015601089.1:0-443 GCF_001515605.1 Sinocyclocheilus anshuiensis | reverse complement strand
AAATAAGTAACGAACCCGCACACTATCAATACTTGCTAATTCTTAGACGTTGCGTTTAATAAAGTTTAAGAATTAGCAAGTTATTGATAGTGTGCGGGTTCGTTACTTATTTTGGATTTAAATTATTTAAAGTTGAGTTAATGGCTATCATTCCGTTATATGCTTAAGGGCTTTATTAAGAGCATTTTTTCCCGTCTGTAATACCCGTTTTCATTTGACGCGTTGGGTGTGCAGCACAGAGATTTGTAAACTAAACTTCATCACGGCTTCAGATCGGTTACGTAACGACTTTAATCTGGGTTTGAGTATTACGTCAACATATCGCGAGATTTACATGTAGTGAGGTAGCTGGATGAAGCCGTTCCAAAGGTGGGAACGCGGAGAGAGAGGGAACGAGCGAGAGAGGGAGGAGCAGGGTAAGTTTGTAAACACTGAAACCCTTG
>NW_015601088.1:0-443 GCF_001515605.1 Sinocyclocheilus anshuiensis | reverse complement strand
ACCCCGGGTACCATAGAAACCGCATAGCAACACCCTAGCAACCACAATGAATACCTTAGCAACCACATAACAACACCTTAGCGACTGCCCCGGGTACCCTAACACCCGCAAAGCAACAACCCAGAGTACCTTAGCAACGGCATAGCAACATATTAGCAACTGCCTCGGGTAACCTAGCAACCACATAGCAAAACCCTTCCAACTGCCCTAGGTACCCTAGCAACCGCATAGCAACACCATAGAAACAACCCCGTATACCTTATCAACCGCAAAGCAACACCTTGGCAACTGCCCCTGGTACCCTATCAACCACATAGCAACATCTTAGCAACAAACCCAGTACCTTACCAACCGCATAGCAACAACTTAGCAACCAACAGGGGTACCCTAGCAACCGAATAGCAACACCCTATTACCTGCCCTAGGTACGCTAGCAACCACAT
>NW_015601087.1:0-443 GCF_001515605.1 Sinocyclocheilus anshuiensis | reverse complement strand
TATATATATATATATAAAATATTATAATATAGTGTCTGTAATTATAATTTAAGAACATTTAAAGTCCATGCCAAAATAATTAAATTAATATTTATATATTTTTTGCATATATACTGCATGTAATATGCTTGTATGCTAAATACTATTTTTTGCAAGTTTCTGATTTTATTTTGAATATATTTAATTTTATTATATTATAATATGCAATGTTATATTACATTATATTGTAATTATAATTTGTGAACCATTAAAGTCCATGCATAAATAAATAAATAAATAAACAAATTCATTTTTGCATATATACTGCATATAATATATGTTTGTTTGAGAATAATTAGAGTCTACAGCTGGTCTCCATACAGATACACAAGTGTGTTTTTCACCTCTTCCATGAGTCTTTGTTTGAGTTCTCTCTCCGTCTCGAGTTTCTGCTGAAGGCTCCT
>NW_015601086.1:0-443 GCF_001515605.1 Sinocyclocheilus anshuiensis | reverse complement strand
GTATTCAGGCCTGTCGGGGGGGGGGAAGAGAGTTTCCCCTCTTATTCGAACCCCTGCCTGGTTTAACTTTTCCAGTTTCTTTAATGAGATGGCTTCCTTGATTAGCAAACCTACAGAGTATAATTTGCAATTGAATGTGTGTTTAGAGAAGTTGTTGAAACTGCTTTTGGGTTCCTAATAGGGTTGAGCTGGTTTAATTAAGTTTTAACCAACATACTATTTTTTTCTTTTCCCACAGATTCTGTACGGAATAAAGGTGGACGTGTCTTCGTTCACTGCCAGGCGGGTATTTCGCGCTCTGCTACCATCTGTTTGGCTTATCTGATGTGCACCAACCGCGTCAAACTTGAAGAGGCCTTTGAGTTTGTCAAACAGCGCCGCAGCATCATCTCGCCCAACTTTAGCTTCATGGGGCAGCTTCTGCAATTCGAATCCCAAGTGCT
>NW_015601085.1:0-443 GCF_001515605.1 Sinocyclocheilus anshuiensis | reverse complement strand
ATGTGGCATTAACCTGGTTAATCAAGTCTACCTCATCCTAGACCCGGCCTATCTCAAGATCATTATGCTCAGGGTTTGGGATGGATTTCGTTAGTGTCAGTGTTTGTTCAGAACACGAAATTACTATTATTTTATTTTATTTTTTATATATAATATGTGTTCAATTTAGGATATATATATATATATATATATATACAAAAAAATATATTAGAAATAAATTAATAAATTATTAATAATGAAAAACTGACATTTTCCACAAACTAGCATTATTAATAATCAGTAGATTATAGCAACTGAATAATTCATGCCATGTTTGTTTAATTAACAGCATTAAAACTAAACTGCTCATATTGTATTAACCAACTTGAGGGCTTTATAAATCATGGAAGTGTTTTATGTGTACTCTCTAAGAGGTGGCTGTTTAAGAGGAAGATTAATGACAG
>NW_015601084.1:0-440 GCF_001515605.1 Sinocyclocheilus anshuiensis | reverse complement strand
TATTTATAGTTTTTCATATTTTCAGTTTCATAAATATTTCCATATTTCTATTTATTCCTGCACATAAATCTCTTGGGGTCTCCTCAGGGACGTGGTGACAGCCTGTGATGCTGTGTCTTTGAGGCGAGGTTCAGGACGAGGATTCTGAGAAATCTCCATATACCCCTGAATGTGCAGATAACAAGTATTAACCGGGGCTTATTGGAAGCAGATGCCCTTTTCCCAAAAGCCTCAGCAGGGTTAATTTCTGAGAGTTCAGGCCTGCTTCTTTCTCCGCTGTGATCGAGGGGAGTGTTTATGTGTGTGTGAGCGCAGTGATTTTTCTGTGAATGATGCTCGAGTTCTTTGAAGGGCTTGCCAACTGATGCGTTTCTTTTGCTGATGTGAAAGCTGAATCAGTAAATTCATATATATATATATATATATATATATATATATAT
>NW_015601083.1:0-443 GCF_001515605.1 Sinocyclocheilus anshuiensis | reverse complement strand
ATTCTGTGACATAAAATACATCAGTAATACTCCTTGTGTGTTTTTATGCTTTAAAGTGTCTTGAAAAAAGGTTGCTAACAAGTGGCTAAATGAGACTACAGTGGTTGTCACCAAACCATCAACACCAAACACGTACACTCATCTCACTAGTCCACTTTAACAGCCACATTGTTTTTATATTCACTCTCTTGCAAACTATTCAAACTTAAATCATCAGGGAAAATGTCTTTAAAAATAAACACTAAAGGAGTTGTCAGGAGCTTCATGATGGTGGTGTTGAAGGCACGTAACCACGGTTTAGTTCATTTATAGCCTATGTTTAGCTTTTTAATCCTGCTCATTGCATTTAGGCTTCAGAAGGCTTCATTTGTGAAGATTATCATGATGAACAAAACATGTAAGAATCTTAAACTTTAGTTGGTCACCAAACGTATTTTCTGCAA
>NW_015601082.1:0-443 GCF_001515605.1 Sinocyclocheilus anshuiensis | reverse complement strand
CTGACAGCTGATAAATGTGTGGCTGCATTCTTCACCTTGTTACTCGCAGCTCTGCCAATGATGGGGGCTTTTGGCTGTTTAATACCTCTGAAATACAATTATTCCTTTATTGCTGCATTCTGGGAGCGGCAGAGATGGATGGCAGTGGTAGACTCTAGTCGAGGAAAAACATGTTTAATGCGAAGTCAGAACATAAAGAACACCACCACGCTGTTATATCCTGACACCAAAGGTCAAAAATTCAGAGATGAGAGAGTGAGAGTTGCTTGAAGGGACTTGTAGAAGAGTCAAACCATTCTGCTACATAATCGCAGCATACGTATCCTGTATCATATCCTAATATGAAATCAATCTAACCTACAATAACCAAGGTCAGTCAAGCACCAGTGTTGAGAAAGAAACAGTGGTGTATAAAGTACCTGAAAGCCATACTCAAGTAAAAG
>NW_015601081.1:0-443 GCF_001515605.1 Sinocyclocheilus anshuiensis | reverse complement strand
ATAGATAGATAGATAGATAGATAGAAATGTTTATTTATTTCGATTTTTTTGTAGATTTATTTGTAGAAAGTTTATTTATTTAGAAATTTTGGAAAACTTTTAATTCATTTATTAATTATTTGTTTACATTTTACAAATAAAGAGCATTTTAATAGGAGTAGAAAACATAAGATTATTGTATCAAACTTGCTATGTTCAAGTAAGGTTTTTGCGTTTGTGGACTACCTTCTGTTCTTCATTGCTGAATTACCATGAAAGTTTGTGGTTTTCATTAGTTGAACAATGACTGAAAGCAGACGTGTTCTAATGCTGTGGTGCTCTCAGAGGGGTGTGAACTTCAGGAAGTTCTCCTGTGTGGAAAAGGCTGAGAAATGAATGGCTCAATCACCTATTCATTACCAAAAGAATTGGTCTGGCATGCTTTTCAGCCTTTTCACATGTGT
>NW_015601080.1:0-443 GCF_001515605.1 Sinocyclocheilus anshuiensis | reverse complement strand
AATGGCAATGGGCTTTCAAGAACCATCTGAGACCATGTGATGACATGAGCCATTATTTTGAGACAAACATTTCTTAATTTATATCAGGATCATGAAGTGGCTGCTTTACTGGCAAGAACTGTATAAAAAGTCTCCTATGCAGAGTTATGATGAATCCCTGAATCTATGAGGCTGAGATGATATTGAACTAATATGTCTACAGTATATCATAGTTTTTACTCATGCAGGTCCTTAGGCATGACATAGGATAATTACAAGACATGGTGGTGGCTAAAGATGAAGACGGCTTTTTGCTGATTCAAGAGAAGGTTGGGATAGTGAAGGTTAAGGAAAACATTTAAGGTAAAAATAATTTTAAGAAATGCTCCTAGCATAGTGTATTTTAAATAGTCTAAATTGAGATTTGAGATATAGAAACTTTGACATTTTTAACCTCTTTGAAT
>NW_015601079.1:0-443 GCF_001515605.1 Sinocyclocheilus anshuiensis | reverse complement strand
GCTTTTTTATTTTATATGTAAACACAGACCTTGCATTTTTTTCTCCCATTCAGGGCCATTAATACTCCGTTGAAAACGCAAGGTGTCAAGATGCATTTTATAACTACTTTTAACTTGAGCGCTGCATTTTTAGAACGTCGTTTCCTGCACAAGATGCTGTGAAATGTGATGCAAAAGTTGCACAGTGGCATGGAAGAATGCATTCTGTGTTTACTGATATGGCATACAACAGAACATTTAGATTGTTTATAGCTGACACCCTTTGTGTTTCCACTGGTGAGGAGATAAAGATGGCAGACTGTGTGCCGCTCACTCAGGGAAGGATCTAACAGGACAGATTCCATCAGTCGTTACATTATGTCACAGTGTATAGAAAATGCGGCAACTCATTTTGAGACACTGTTCATGATTTACAGGGAATATAAAACATGGATTTTTTTAAT
>NW_015601078.1:0-443 GCF_001515605.1 Sinocyclocheilus anshuiensis | reverse complement strand
TTTTACTTTATTATTAAACAAAAAATTATTTGGCACAGTCCATAGGGTAAAAAAGTAATGTTTGGGTAAAATGCTGACCATTTTGCCTTAGCTTTAATAACAAAATGGTTGCCAGTAATGAGAAAGTTTCTCAAAAGATGATTAGTAGATTTAGCATCCAAAATATTAACACCATTTGTAAAAAGTTGAGGTATTTACAAACTGAAATTACAGTGTAATTTGTAAGATTTCACCTAAAACATGCCTGAATGTTTTGTCAAATACTTTAATAAAAAGAAAATCACATTGTTATAAATGGGTTTCATTTCTTATTGCATAATTCTATAAAATTCTATATATTTTTTTATATTAAAGCCATAGATGAGATAGATTGTGCTGGCCACGGTTATATTTATGATGGGAAACATTAAAATCTCCAAAACTGTTCACCAAGCTTACGATTA
>NW_015601077.1:0-443 GCF_001515605.1 Sinocyclocheilus anshuiensis | reverse complement strand
CAGAATTCAGTGAGTCTGGGATCTCAAGATGTTGTTGTATAATTTTCTGCTAAAAGCAAGAAAATGTGAGATTTTTTCAAGGCTGAAGGTTCAGCAGATTCACTCAGATTAAACATCCAATCAAAGGTACGAATTCTGAAAACTTACTGTAGTGAAAATGTAAATATATGAAAAGCATCAGTCAATATGAATATCCAGATAGGGGAATCATGAAACATTTAAGTGGAGAACATACTAGTATAGTTTGAGGTAAACACTGATTCTCCTTCCGTTGATTTATCTGCTGCAACAGCTGTGATGAAAAATGTGTAATTGACTCCAGCAGTCAGACCAGTAATGTGATAGGAAGTATTAGTAGTTGTTGAATTTCCACTTGTTTTATCATCAGCCCATTGAATTTTAAAGAAAGATCTATTTCCGGCTGGTTCTTCCCATGTCAGAAA
>NW_015601076.1:0-443 GCF_001515605.1 Sinocyclocheilus anshuiensis | reverse complement strand
CAGCACAACTTTTTGCAACCTTGACAATAATATTAAATGTTTCATGAGCAGCAAGCAAATATATTTTTAAAGTTACTTTAAAAATATATTTGTATATAAACTGTAATATTTAACTATTACTGCTTTTACTGTAATTATGATAAATAAATGCAGCCTTGGTGAGCATAAGACCTTAAAATTGCTTACCGACACCAAACCTAAAATGGTACTGTATCTTTAGTTAATGAAATTGCTTCAAATAGCTTTAGCTGTGACTGTATTCATAATGTAGAATGGAAGTTGAACCGCTTTGACCCATCAGCATCTGTTGATTAATATCTATTTAATATGCCAGAGAGAACTCACTGGTGATGTTATACTCCGATATTTTACTATTACTTGCCATTATGATATTCTAAACATCTATTGAAATGTGTCATTGATATGATACATTTGTCATAATT
>NW_015601075.1:0-442 GCF_001515605.1 Sinocyclocheilus anshuiensis | reverse complement strand
CAGACAGACAGACAGACAGACAGATAGATAGATAGATAGATAGTCTACATTCCATTTCTTTTTACTGCCTTTACTACAAATTGGTGGTTAGTTTTACGACTTGTTTGGAGATGACACCGCAAGACTCATCAAAAGTCTTCACTGCCAATAATGGATTTCCCGAATGGAGGCCAATGGACTCCTATTTTATTTCAATTTCAAGAGCTGTTGGTATTCCTCAAGCTTCTTCAATTTAAACTGTTTGTTGGTAACATCTGACAGTCTGCGTTGAAAACAAGACTGTTGCTTGCCTTCTGACAGCCAATGAATTACTCTACATTCTGACAGGCGTCAGGGTTGACAAACCTGCTGTTCATTTCGTGAACCGAGAGATTATACGCCATCCGAGAGATATAGTGCTGTCAGGATACACCTGCAAATTCATAACCTTGAGGCTCTTCGG
>NW_015601074.1:0-443 GCF_001515605.1 Sinocyclocheilus anshuiensis | reverse complement strand
CTGGTCCGCGCGAGATAACTATGTGAGTCAGACATTTCAGCACACGTGCACACACAGCCTTACACTCACTTTTGTACACTGTTAAATGGCACTTTCCATCAATACGGTACAGTTAGGTTTCACTTGCTGTTTTTGTAAAGCAATAGAGGAACAAATCCCATTATGTTTTTGTTATAATGTTTGTTATACATCAAATATCTGTACACCACCAACCCTTACAATAGTTATTCAATAGTTTCATCCCGAACTACCTAGCCTCTACTGAATGATAGCGTACTTAGTGTATTCATAACTAGTGTTGTTTTAGTATCATTTAATATACTATTGCAGGTTTTTTTATTTTTTTATTTTCCATTTCATTTTGATTTTAAAGTAGGATTTAGGATTTTTGTTGTTAATTCAGTAGCCTAATTGTTTTGTTTAGTACTTATGTTGCAATTTGT
>NW_015601073.1:0-443 GCF_001515605.1 Sinocyclocheilus anshuiensis | reverse complement strand
CATAACACTCAAGCAACTGCTTAGCAACAGACTAAAACTATTAAAAACGCCCTAGAAACTGCATAGCTACACTTTGGGAACCACCCAATACCTTGACAACATGCTAGAAACCAATCATAACAAACCAGCAACTACTTAGCAACAGACTAAAACTGTTTAAACACATGGAAACTGCATAGCAACACCCTGTCAACCACCTAACACCTTGGCAACATGTTAGAAACAATTTAGAACACTCTAACAACTGCATAGCAACACACTATTTAAAACACCCTAGCAACTGCTTAGCAACACACTATTTAAAACATCCAAGAAACTGTATAGCAACACTTTGGTAACCACCCAGAATGCATAACATTGTAGAAACCACTCAGAACATTCTAGCAACTGCATAGTAACATACTAAAAATGTTTAAAATGTCTTACAAACTGCATAGCAACAC
>NW_015601072.1:0-442 GCF_001515605.1 Sinocyclocheilus anshuiensis | reverse complement strand
AAAGGAAAACTTGAAATCGCATCATATGACCCCTTTAAAAATCACAGTAAATATATGTATCAAAATATGAACTGATATAATCTTTCACAATATGATTTTATATTTCACAAAAGGAAGAAATAAAGTCATATATGTATATTTTTGTGCATTTACTGTGCAAAAGTTTGGGGTCTGTAAGTTTTTATTTTTTTGTATTTGAACAAAGTCTCTTATTATTAAGGTGCATTTATTTGATTATTTGAATATTGTGACATTATTTATATTATTGCATTTATTTAAAATGACTGTGTTCTATTTTAATATATTTTGAAATGTAATATACTGTATTCCTGAATTTTCACCAGACAGTATTTACTCCAGTATTCAGTGTCACAAGAAATAATTTTAATATGCAAATAAATCATTCTAATATGCTGATTTGGTGCTCAAGAAACATGTATTA
>NW_015601071.1:0-443 GCF_001515605.1 Sinocyclocheilus anshuiensis | reverse complement strand
CAGAGGGCGTCACGCACGCAGGCAGTGAAGTCAAGTCAATGCAAGATGAACGCAACGCTCTGAAGTGACCAGGGATGGTTTATTTGGAAGACTCGAAGGACACATTTCTGTAGTGTTTCCTAAGTTTCAGGTCCTAAGGAACTTTCTTCAATATCCGTGACTGTCATTTAAATCGCCATCATGGGTGATGTGATTTCTACCAACCTGGACGAAGGCAAGCGGGAGATGATTACAGGTAAAACGCGTTTGTATTACTTTTAAAAGGGATAAAGTCATTTTCTGTGCAACAAAGCTACCGTACTTTAAACGCGGATGGTTTCGAGTAAAAATATGGTTTTAGGCAACGTGGACAGAACAGCCAGAATTCTGTAAGAGATTTTTAGCATACACGTGTTAAGTTACCAAAGAAACCTGGACGCGTTCGCGCGCTCAAACACAAAAGC
>NW_015601070.1:0-443 GCF_001515605.1 Sinocyclocheilus anshuiensis | reverse complement strand
TCAAAGTTTACTACTGTTACACTTAAAGTATACTTAAAAGTATACATGTATATACTAAAAAGTGGGCCAATTTAGTCCCAAGTGGTATTGAAATAGTACATTTACAAGTATACTGCCAGTACATAGATACTTACTACATAAAGTATACAAAAAATATACTTAAACATTACTTAAGTATAGACTTGATGTCGAACCCTGCTCAGCAGGTTTCAAAAATGCATGTTTAGTTGTGGATCTGTAAAGAACATAACTCTGATGCTCAATGAAAAAAAAAATCTGTTTTATATGATTTAATCATACACCGGTATAAATTATATGAATCAATAAAGTAACACAAACATAATTTTGTTCACATAACATCATTATCAAATTAACTTGTTTTGAAGTGACCACATCTCAGAGTGATTTTGTAGTAACTTTACAAGATTTGTTCGATTATTATT
>NW_015601069.1:0-443 GCF_001515605.1 Sinocyclocheilus anshuiensis | reverse complement strand
CATCAGCTTCTTGGTCACCACTCTAACCAAAGCCCTTCTCCATTAGTTGCTCAGTTTGGCCATGAGGCCAGCTCTAGGAAGAGTCCTAGTTGTTACAAACTTCTTCCATTATGGATAATGGAGGCTACATGCTCAATTTGTTTTTGAACTCTTCCCCAGATCTGTGCCTTGACGCAATCACAGGCTGTTCTTTTGACCTCATGGCTTGGTTTTTGCTCTGATATGCATTTTCATATATGTGTACGTTTTATTGAGATTGCGTGCCTTTCCAAATCAACATCTACAAGCAATTGTTTATAAATTAAATAAACTTTTTTTTTGTTTGTAGATGTGAAAAAAGTAATTTACAGCAGTTTAACATAAAGGCAGCACTATAAAAAAAATATATTATTATATAATGAATACTTCTGCAAGGCACTGTGTGTGTGTAGACAGACAGACAG
>NW_015601068.1:0-443 GCF_001515605.1 Sinocyclocheilus anshuiensis | reverse complement strand
CATCCTTGATGAATACAATTATTAATTTCTTTAAAAAAAAAAGCTAATTGATATGAAATTTACAGTAAATTAACATTTATAAAATGACAACATAATCCAGTTTTACTTTTTTTCGGAATACATTTAAAGAGAACTTGTAATAAAAATGTGCAATTGATAAATACGTCACAATGGTCAAATAGTGTTATCATTCTTTTTTTTCTTTCTTGATTTTGTAGTAAAATTTGGCATAAACATGCTGTTTTATGAAGTTCTAACAAGTGGTGACACAGTTTTGCTCAACAGTGTCTTAATATCCGGCAGCCTTCATCATGCCACACTTCATCATCCTGGTCTTCCTCCTGATGCGGAGCTTCATCGTCACGAGCAGCAGCTGTCAGAGCGACAGGAACCAGGACCATCGGCCCCGCGCCAGCTGCGTGAGTCAGGGACTGACAGCTGTT
>NW_015601067.1:0-442 GCF_001515605.1 Sinocyclocheilus anshuiensis | reverse complement strand
GCCCAGAGAGGGCTCCTGCCCTCACGTCAAGCCCTGAGAAGGCTGTGGTTTCCACGTCCAGCCCCGAGAGGGCTTGTGCCCCCAAGTGCAGCCCAAAGACGGCTTCTGTTCCCGAGAGCAGCCCGGAGAGGGTTTCTGTTCCGGAATGCAGTCCAGAGTGGACTTCTGAGCCAAGCCCAGAGCCTGTTCCTGCCAGGGGACCCATAGTCTTCCCCAAGAAAATTTTGAGGGGGGGCTATACGTGTCTGGCCATAGTGGCCGGGCCGAGTTCAGAAGCCAAGGCCACGGAGGCTGCTCCGCCATGGCCCCCTGAACTGCCTGCTCCGCCATGGTTCCTGGAACCGGTACCGCCCTGGAGGCAGCCCGTCTGGGGCAAGCCTAGCCTGATAGGCCACCCCACCCCCCTCCCCTTACCTCCCCTCCCCTCTGGAAGTTAAGTGGC